>NC_041056.1:41882883-42040383 GCF_900634775.1 Gouania willdenowi | reverse complement strand
CAGACGTCCACACTATAAATATTAATACCAATATATTCATTGATTATGAAGCCTAACAAGGTAATCAATAGATGATAAACTAATTAGATGATTCATTTTTTTTAATTTTTATTCAGTTCATTTCCGACATGGTTGCAATCACAGAAATTCATTTTGACATTCAGAGCAAAATCACATCATTGTTTTTTTTTTCTTTTTCTTTTTTTTTTTTTTTTTGATAGATAGATTATGATAGATAATATTTATTAGTGTATTTTACAGCTGATTATATACATGGGTCAAACTGACTCGTTAGCATTAGAGATGCTAACAGAAAGCTAACACAAGAGAAAGGTTAACTCTTATAGGGTTATTTATAAAAGGATCAGTAATTCTGATTCATTGTAATTGAACTTTAGTAACTGAGAACGTAATTGTAATTGACTTTCTGGGAAAATAATAATTGTAATTTTAATTGGAAAAAATGACTGTCACTGTAATCATAATTGAAGACAATAAGTGTATCCTTCGTTCTTTGGTTATTCCATTATAAAACCAAATCAAAATAACACGATGTGCTTATTTTGTTTTACTGACTTAAAACAGAAATACAGAAAAAACAAAAAAACCAGCCAATCAGCGTTATAAAATTAAATCTTCTGTTTATGATATTTGGATATTTACGGTGAAACTATGGATGAGAGCTTCATGTTTTAATCTCACCACACAGAGGAGACACACAGGGGGGCGGACTTTTATTCTGCTGTGTTTGATAAAATGATCTTGTATCATGTTGTCCACCTCACACCGATAATAAAGAGCTTGTTAAAGTGTTATTGATTCTGGAAGTCTGAATCTGTGAATATCTGCCAACTTTACCAAACAGTGTTACGGTCCAAACAGTATCCAGATAATCTGGTGACTGACTATTGACTGTGAGGCTGGTGTGAGGAACAATGGACGTTAGAACTTTTTTGACACATTTGACACTTTTGCAAAAAGTTACAGCTTTTTTCAGGGCAGTAAAAATATTTATTTTACACGTTATAATACCGCTAGCCACTAACGGCAGCCGTCAACACACGCGGACGGTGATCACAAGAAATGAGGAGCACCAGTAGATTCATTACACCACCTCTGGTTTCTTTAATCACAAATCATGTGCATGTTGTACGTAACATCCTTTTTTTTTGTTTGATTTATTATTGTATTAATAACGTTTCTATTCACCAGTTCATCAGTCATGTGACCTGTACGTTGCTCTTTTTTTATCCAGGAGTAAAAATCCGCCCCCGTCTGTGGGTCCGCTCTGTGTGGTGAGATTAAAACATGAAGCTCTCATCCTTAGTTTCCCGTAAATATCCAAATATCTCACAAACATAAGATTTAATTTAAAACAGAATAATGGTTTTTGACATTTCTGTATTTCTGTTTTGGTTGTAAAATGAAATAACCAAACAACGAAGAGGACATGGATTGAAGACGTATTTGTAAAATTGCGATTAGCTCGTGTAACTGCATCAGAGGCTGTTTTCTTCTATATATTTTTTTGGTTAGTTGTGTAATTTTGGAGTAAACTTTGTGTACTTTTCTGTCATTTCGCATTCACTAAATTAGCCCGAGGGCCACATTTATCTGACACTGCTTAAGGGAGGAAAAAATAAGTTATCAGGAATGATGTCACTTCCGATAGTCAAAGTTTGGAAAAAGGCGAGAATAGAGAGTTGATAAAAGATGAAAACATGAAGTGGGTGAGGTAACCATGTGCAGATGTGTGTGTGTGTGTGTGTGTGTGTGTAGGCAGCTGCAGGAAGAATCCTGCTGAGAAAAAGCAGAACATCTTGTCATCCACTGTGACTGCAACATGAGGAGCGAACATCAAAGGAGCATGAGGACGCTAGCGCTGAGCCGTCAGCGCACGCTAACAAACAACAACACGCACACACACACACACACACACACACAGACACACACCAGTGTCTGACTCACTTCAGAAGATGCACACGCACTAAAAATATACAGTATAATCAGTCACTTTTATACACTCACACATCGGAGCTAAAGCCGCCCACGCTATGAGTCGTTTCAGCACCAAGACCACAGCTAATACAGCAAATGACAGGGAAGCGCTGGGTCAGAGCCAAGCTAAATGGAACTCTGATTTTATGTTCCTGTGTGTGTGTGTGTGTGTGTGTGTGTAACCAGCGTGACACCATGACTGTGCAGCCTGGGCCCCAGATGCTCTTGTGGCCTTTTTCATTGTTTGCTTCAAACCATCCTCAAAAACTCCCGGAGCTTATGTTCGTGCACGTTTGGGTTAGCACGCACAGACACGTTCGTGCACGTTTGGGTTAGCACGCACGGACACGTTCGTGCACGTTTGGGTTAGCACGCACGGACACGTTCGTGCACGTTTGGGTTAGCACGCACGGACACGCTTGCGCACGTTTGGGTTAGCACGCACGGACACGCTCGTGCACGTTTGGGTTAGCACGCACAGACACGTTCGTGCACGTTTGGGTTAGCACGCACGGACACGCTTGTGCACGTTTGGGTTAGCACGCATGGACACGCTCGTGCACGTTTGGGTTAGCACACACGGACACGCTCGTGCACGATTTGGTTAGCACACACGGAACTGTTTGTGCACGTTTGGGTTAACACGCATGGACACGCTTGTGCACGTTTGTGTTAGCACACACGGACACGCTCGTGCAGAATTTGGTTAACATGCAGGGAAAAATTTGTGCACGTTTGGGTTAGCACGCATGGACACGCTCGTGCACGTTTAGGTTTACACACACGGACATGCTCATGCACGTTTCATTAACACGCAGGGAAACATTTGTGCACGTTTGGGTTAAAATTCACAAAAACGTTTGTGCATGTTTGGGTTAGCACGTAAGGAAATGCTCGTGCAGGTAGGGAAACGCTCATGCACGTAGGGAAATGCTTGTGCAGGTAGGGAAACACTCGTGCACGTAGGGAAATGCTCGTGCAGGTAGGGAAACGCTCATGCACGTAGGGAAACGCTCATGCACGTAGGGAAATGCTCGTGCACGTAGGGAAACGCTCATGCACGTAGGGAAACGCTCGTGCACTCTGTCCCGTCCCTAACAAAGTAGAAGATGTGGAGCTGGAAACTGTGACCAAAGCATCAAAGTAACGTAATGAGAGAGCAGAGAAAAACCAGTCAACAAGGCAGCTCACACCAGTCCAACACAGACACACTCTGCCAAGCGCGTCAACACGCTGGAAAACAACTGAGCAGCGTGTGCCGCAGGAATTCCTGTGTTTCTACGAATATTGATGAGATAAAAAGATTTTTCTATTTGTCACAAGGTTAAAAATTAGTTTTAAAGTCATTTTTGTACATTTCTCTAAAATTCTGTGTAATTTTTGTTGTCTTTTTGTCATGTATGACATAAATACATTTATTTATTTATTTCCCATGTATTTCTTGGTGGTGTTGTATCATTTTGGAGTAAACATTGTGTACTTTTCAGTCATTTTGTGTGTTTTTGGAGTTATTTTGTGTATTTTTGAATGCGTTTGTTGTAGTCTTGTGGTTTTGCAAGTATTTTTGTACATTTTGTTGTCATATTGTGTTTTTGGAGTGTTGTTTTTGTCTTTTTGCTGTCGTTTTGTGTTTTTTCTGTTTTTTGGGGGAGTTTTTCCATTGTTGTGTGTGTATTTATGTGTGTATTTATTTAAAACAAAGTTTATTATATTACTTCTGACAAGATTTACAGCAATATTTGTGAAATCTGTGATATTTCTGTCTCGTAAAAATATAAAATCAAAGTGAAATCTAAGTATTACATTTAAATGTTAAATGTTAAATCTACATATTACATTTGAATTTAAATCTAAATGTTGCATGTAAATGTTAAATGTTGAATATAAATCTAAATGTTAAATCTACATATTACATTTAAATGTTGAATGTAAATGTTGAATGTAAATGTTGAATGTAAATGTTGAATGTAAATGTTAAATGTTGAATATAAATCTAAATGTTAAATCTACGTATTACATTTAAATGTTGAATATAAATGTTGAATGTAAATGTTAAATGTTGAATATAAATCTAAATGTTAAATCTACGTGTTACATTTAAATGTTGAATGTAAATGTTGAATGTAAATGTTGAATGTAAATGTTGAATGTAAATGTTAAATCTAAATCCAAATGTTACATTTTAGTCTCTCCTTCTGTCTACTAACCCAACCAGTCGAAGCAGATTGGCTGCCACCTCTGAACCTGGTTCTAACGTAGATTTCTTCCTATAAAAAACATTTATCGCTAAAAGCTTTTCAATGTGGATATTGTTGGGTTCTTTCTTTCTTACAATGGACTTTACATTTTGATAAGCACACTGAGATGACTTGTAATTTGAGCTATATAAATAAAGTTGAATTTGATTTAATTTAAAATCTAATGTTACATTTTAAATCAAAATGTCACGGGTCAAACTAAATATTTAATTAATATGCAGATTCACCAGAAACACCAAACTAAAAGCTCATTGACGCAAATGCTATCCATGGAGTGGCGTTACGTTAGAATTCACATTTAGATGTAACATTTAGATTTAGATGAAATATTTAGATTTAAATGTAATATTTAGATTTAGATGAAACATTCAGATTTGGATGTACCATTTAGATGGAATATTTAGATTTAGATGTAACATTTAGATTTCGATGAAATATTTAGATTTAAATGTAATATTTAGATTTAGATGAAACATTCAGATTTAGATGTAACATTCAGATTTAGATGTAACATTTACATTTAGACCTGCGATGGACTGGCGCCCTGTCCAGGATGTACCCCCGCCCAGCGCCCAATGAGAGCCGGAAAATTGGCACCGGCAGACCCCTGCGACCCTGATAAACGAAAATTAGCGGGTTTGAAGATGGATGGATGGATTTACATTTAGATGGAACATTTAGATTTAACACTGACATTACATTTTTACGAGAAAGAAAATATCACAAATATCACAAATATTGCTGTACATCTGGTCAAAAATTTACATTAAAAAAATGCACATACATTTTGTAAATGTGGTTTGTTGCTAAATGTTTAAAAAAGTTGGTGTATATTTTAGTATGCGCAACTTTACAATCGGCGCCGCATAAATTTTTCTGGTCCGACCCATGACTTGGGGTGAAACTGGGTCATATGTGGCCCTTGAACACCCCAGCCATAAAGGTTTGATAAAGTGTTCTAAAGAGTGATTTATTGCTCTTTGATGAGGGCATTAGTTCTAAAGTGTGTCACATATAGACACATGTGAACACGTCCTATTAATCCATGTTTTAAAGCCAGCGTGAGGCGTCGTGATGTATGTGATGTATGTGTGTCTCAGGCTCTGAGGCCATAAATCACACGTCCTGCTGGGCCTGTGCCTCTACCCCTGCTGTGCAAATTTGTTCAATTAGCCACGGCTCCTGAGGAGTGTGAGCATACACACACACACACACACACACACACACACACACTGAGAGAGAGAAAGAGGGAATCCAGTGTGAAATGAGCCGTTGCTACTGTGCGAGGATTAAGCAGCACTTTGTAGCGCTGGCTTACATGGAGCTGTGGACCAAACAAAGCATCAGTCCAGACGTTTAATCCTCCACTGCTCCACCAACCAAAGACAAATACTCAATAACTCAGACCTAAACACTCCCTGATGGACTGAAGAGGCAGATTATCAATTACAAGTCTTTGAACAACCAGGAAACACAAAACAACTTATTTAACGGAGGGAAAATGCAGGAACAATTAAACAATTTCATAATTAATTTCATAATAAAATCACCTTTTTTTTTAAAAAATATCCCAAAATCTCACGTTATAAATTGCTATCTTTAAAATTTTAATTGCCATTTATTGTTTTTTTTTTTTTTTATGGAGATGGAAACAAACTTAAAAAATGTTGTGTTGCAATGTGTGTAGTTTGGGAATTGCTCTAAACTTTTATTTCACCTTTTTCCAAAGTGACGGACACTTAAGAAATGTAAAGTAAAAACAAAGTTGGACTGAATATAAAAGTACAGCAATGGTTTAAGTTCTACTTGGAGGATCAAAGTTATTTTGTAAACATTGTAAACTTTGAATCTGACAGATTACCAATGTCCTGTGGGGTTCCTCAGGGCTCTGTTCTTGGACCTCTTCTGTTTAGCCTTTATATGCTTCCTTTAGGACACATTTTACACAACTGTAAGGTTGATTATCAGAGCTACGCAGATGACACACAACTATATCTATCACTGAACCCAGATGACTATGGTCCCATTGAGGTGTTGCGTGACTGCTTAGAAAAAGTAAACTGCTGGATGAGTGAAAACTTCCTTCAACTAAACCATGACAAGATGGAGGTGATTGTCTTTGGTAACAAGGAAAAGAGGACTGCTGTCAGCAAGTATCTGAGTCTGGATCTTTAGAAGATAAAGACCAAGTCAAAAACCTTGGTGTTCTGATTGACTCAGATCTGACATTCAGCATCAGATCAAATCTATCACAAAAACATCTTCTACCACCTAAAGAACATCTCCAGAGTGAAAGGTTTAATGACTCAGAAAGATCAGGAGAAACTGGTCCATGCTTTTATCTCCAGCAGACTGGACTATTGTAATGGTCTTCATCAAACATCTACAGCTAGTTCTGCTGCTGGTTATAAATGTGTGAATGGGTTTGGTCCAGAATACATCAGTGAGATGTTTGTCAGGTATGAACCCAGCAGGTCTCTGAGATCTATGGACACAGGTCAGATAGTGGAGACCAGAGCTCACAGTAACCATGGTGATGATGTGTTTAGTTGTTATGCTGCAAAGAAGTGGAACAAACTGCAGCAGAGCTGAATGTCATGGGTGAAACTAAATATTTAGCTAATATGCTAAGTACCAAAATAAAAGCTCATTGACGAAAACGACCGCTATCCGCGGAGTGGCGTTACGTTAGATTGAACATTTATATTTAATATTCAACATTTATATTTAATATTTAACATTTAGATTTAATTAATTAGATTTAGATTTAACATTCAAATTTAGATTTGATTGATTAGATTTAGATTTAACATTTAGATTTAATATTTTGATTTAGATTTAACATTTAGATTTAGATTTAACATTTAGATTTAATATTTAACTTTAAGATTTAATATTTAACATTTAGGGTTCAATTTTTAAGAGAAAGAAAATATCACAAATATTGCTGTAAATCTGGTCAAAAGTCATATTAAAAAAGTTCACATATATTTTTTAAACGTTGGTGTTGCTAAATGTTGCTAAATGTAGCTAAAAGTTGCTGTTTATTTTAGCATGCGCCCCATACTTTACACTTTCATTAGAAACTAAAGCTTCCTTGATCTCCTGTTTGTTGCTGTCGTGCCTCATTATTTAAAGTCTCATCATTTGATTAACTTTTGTTTTGTGAGAGAACGTTAGTGAGCAGATATGGAGATAAGAACAGGCGTCGTGCTGCGCTATAGCTGAGGTTAAGGCTCTTATATGGAGGATAATCCAGGATAGACGCAGGTCTTAACTCACCCTGCAGCGGGTGGATACAGATCTGCTCAGGAAGAGGAAGAGGAAGAGGAAGAGGAAGAGGTGTAAAAGATAATTCAGATCATTGTCACTATGACATAATCCATTGCCATGAAAAATATATCAGCATGCACAGAAACCAGCAGAAATCAAGGTTTTAGCTCAAATTAGCATTTCTGCTAAAGTTCAATGAACTCTAAAATAAAGCTATGATTGTTGATAATCACTGTGGTTTTGATGGTGTAAGTCACATGTGTCAAACTCACGGCCCGGGGGCCAAATGTGGCCCTTTAGATCAGTGGTACACAAGCTTTTTTGATCAAGTACCCATTTCTCTTATTTCTGAATCCATGTACCCCCTTATGTCCGACTACATTTTGCTTAGAATACTGTGAAAAATCTATAAATCATAATGATGGAATAAACCAGTGATAACAGTTTAAAGAACCTCATTTTGTAAATAAGTGGAAACAAACAGTATTTAGTTTAGATTTATTTCTATAGTTTTATCATTTCTATTCTGATCTTTGCATTTTCAGTTCATGTTCTATTCAAGATCATTTTTACAATCATTTTGTCTGTTTCGTTATTGTTTGTCTGTTGTTTTTATTATTCAGTATATTTTATTATCTAAACTATTCTCTCTCTCATTGTGTGTTTTTAATGTCGTTTAGTTTGTTTCTCTGTTATTCTTTTGTGTATATTACTTTTATGGTAATAGTATTTTTCTCTCCTTGTGTGTTTTTTTGCTGTCTTTTTGTATATTTTGTTGTTTTTTGTCAGTTCTTTTTTATTATTCAGTATAATTTTTATCTTATTTTGTGTAATTTTGTAATATTTAAAAAAATATTTAAAAATAAACATGACAAATCCCCATAATTTTAAGGCTTTCATTTGTTAATTTTCCTCTCTCTCTTTCAAGTGTCCCCATGTATTGCTATTGCGTACCCCTAGGGGTACACGTACCCCCATTTGAGAAATACTGCTTGAGAGCATCCAGTCTGGAGACAGTAAAAATGACAGAGAAAACATAAATTATTGTGTAAATTACCAAGTAACTCAGTTGTAAATATCTCATATTCAGCAATTCCACAATATTTTGTATATTTTTCCTTTGTTTATATAACATCTCATTTTTAAATGCAAATTGTGGAAAAAAACTCTCAATTTTTCGAAAAAACTGTAACAAAATCGAATTTTTTTTTAAGTAAATTGAACTGATACTGTAAACTACGGCACAAGAATGTTAAAGTTGTTCTTTGTTTTCAACCTAAAATCCACGGCCCATTTGAGGTCAAACTGGTCCATATTTGGCCCCTGAACTAAGATGACTTTGACGCCCCTGGTGGAGTGGAAATCAAATATAGAAATAAAATGATATTTATATTATTGCCGACAGGAGAAAAGCTGAGGCAGCTGTAACTGTGAAAGAACTTAAAGATGACTCTAAAAGGAAATTAACATTCAATAAACGTCAAAACAAAGCAGCATTGGGACATTTTTCAGGCTGGAAGTGACGTGTACTGTAAAAAATGACACAAAGCAACAATAATAAATATATTGGAGCTGAACGTGTGCAGTGGATAAAATGAGCTTTTCTCTGTGTGTGTGTGATTTCACAGATCTGGCTGGGGTGTTATCAGGAGAGGTAAATCGGCCTAAACCTTGTGCTAATGTCTTGCTGGGGTGTGGGACAGATTAATAAGGACCTGTTCCAAAAGGCTTTAGCTGGCTCACTAAGACCTCCCCCAGCACCACCGGGAATCCAAAAATGACCCCAATGTCCAAGAAAACACTTATACAGGTTGAATACTCCCCCCCCCCCACCACCACCACCATGCCCATGTCCATGATCAATCTGAGCACAACCTTTGGATTACGCAGCTCTGGGTGAGCAATTTACAGAGACAAACTAAAAGTGTAGTAATGCCTCGTCCTCTGCGTGGGACAAAAACAAAACAAAAACCAAAATGATTCCTAAATGTAATCCTTTTTTTCCTCTCACAGGAAATGTCACATGACAACTTTTATCACCCTGAGGGCCAGAAAAATGTGATAATCTGATCTGAGCTTTATATTGTGTCTGTTTTCCTGTCGTTTTTGTGGATTTTTTGGAATCATTTTTTAAAAAGTTCTCTAGCAATGTGTTGCCTGTCCGCTCAAAAAACATCTCCACTTCTTTGAGTCATTTGAGACGTTTGAATCTGGATTCTGCACTCATCACAGACCTGATCAAAGTCACCAATGACCAGACGTGTAAAGCGTACTGATATATACTACAGTAAAAGTACTGTTACTTGGTAGAAATTGTACTCAAGCACAAGTACGTCATAAAACAACAAGAATATACACAAAATGATAGAAGACCACACAAAATTACTGAAAAATCAGAGGTGTACAGAGTACTGATATATCCTACTCAAGTAGAAATACTGTTACTTGATTAAAACTGTACTCAAGTACAAGTGATACATGCATAAAATACTCAAATACAAGTAAAAAGTGATTCAATTAAATAGTACTCAAAATAAAAGTTACTTTCACCCCCATGTTTATTGTTGATAATAAATCTTGGTACGGGTCCCTTACATACAGTAAACATTTCATGTAGAAACACAATCTACCACAAATGGAACTTCATTTATTTTCCACAAAGGCATCTGCATTCAAAATGTGCAATTCTTTTGGTATATGTTTTATGTTGTTTTGTGTGTCATTTTCGAGTTTTTGTTGCGTTATGTATTGTTGTTTTATGTATTTCTGTTGTCATTTAGATTTTTTATATTTTTCTCCTATTTTGTAAGTTTTTGGCATTTTTTGTGTTTTTGCTGTTTTTCATTTTTGTCGTTTCATCTTTGTGTGCTTCTGTTGCCACTGTGGATTGTTTTCTCTAATTTTGTAATTTTGTATGTTTTTGTTGTCGTCAAAATGTACAATTTTTTCTTTTTTTTTTTTTTAATAAAATAACACCCTGGGGCTGGGGCTCGAATGCGAGCGCCTGGTGGTCAGGCCTTTGCCCACGGGGCCCGGCCGGGCCTAGCCCAAAAGGACGACGTGGGCCCGCCCTCCTGTGGACCCACCACCCGCAGAGGGATCCGTAGGGGTCGGGTGCAGAGAGGACTGGGTGGCAGTCGAGGGGGGTTGCCTCGGTGGCCCGGTCCGCGTCCACAGCTTCTGGCTGTTGGGACATGGAATGTCACCTCGCTGGGGGGGGAAGGAGCCTGAGCTTGTGCGGGAAGTTGAGAGGTACTGACTAGATATAGTCGGGCTCACCTACACGCACAGCTTAAGCTCTGGATGCCAACTCCTGGAAAGAGGCTGGACGCTCCACTTCTCTGGCATTGCCCGCGGGGAGAGGCGGCGGGCTGGGGTGGGCTTGCTTATTGCCCCCCAGCTCAGCCGCCACGTGTTGGAGTTTACCCCAGTGAACGAGAGGGTCGCGTCCCTACGCCTTCGGGTTGGGGACAGGTCTCTCACCGTTGTTTCGACCTACGGGCCCAACATCGGCGCAGAGTACCCGGCCTTCTTGGAGTCCCTGGGAAGGGTACTAGATGGTGTCCCGACTGGGGACTCCATTGTTCTACTGGGGGACTTCAACGCCCACGTGGGCCGCGACAGTGAGACCTGGACAGGGGTGATTGGGAAGAACGGCCTCCCCGATCTGACCCCGAGTGGTGTTTTGTTATTGGACTTCTGTGCTAGCTACAGTTTGTCCATAACGAACACCATGTTCGAGCACAAGGGTGTCCATAAGTGCACGTGGCACCAGGACACTCTAGGCCGGAGGTCGATGATCGACTTTGTAGTTGTATCACCTGATCTCCGGCCGCATGTCTCGGACACTCGGGTGAAGAGAGGGGCTGAGCTGTCAACCGATCACCACCTGGTGGTGAGCTGGATCTGCTGGGAGGGCAGGAAGCCGGTCAGACCTGGCAGGCCCAAACGTGTGGTGAGGGTCTGTTGGAACGTCTGGTGGATCCCTCCGTCAGTGGGGTCTTCAACTCCCACCTCCGGATGAGCTTCTCCCAGATCCCGAGGGAGGTGGGAGACATGGAGTCCGAGTGGACCATGTTCTCCTCTTCCATTGTCGATGCGGCCGTTCGCAGCTGTAGCCGTAAAGTCTCTGGTGCCTGTCGCGGCGGCAATCCCGGAACCCGGTGGTGGCGCCCGGAAGTAAGGGATGCCGTCAAGCTGAAGAAGGAGGCCTACCTGGCCTTGTTGGCTGGTATGACTCCGGAGGCAGCTGAGAGGTACCGGCAGCCCAAGCGTGCTGCAGCCCGCGCGGTCGCAGAGGCAAAAACTCGGGTCTGGGAGGAGTTTGGAGAAGCCATGGAGGAGGACTATCGGTCGGCCTCGAAGAGATTCTGGCAAACCGTTCGGCGCCTCAAGAGGGGGAAGCAGTGCTTCACCAACACTGTTTACAGTGCAAGGGGGGAGCTGCTGACCTCAACTGGGGATGTTGTCGGGCGGTGGAAGGAGTACTTTGAGGGTCTCCTCAATCCCACTGCCACGTTTTCCGATGAGGAAGCAGAGGCTGGGGACTCAGAGGCGAACTCGCCCATCACCCGGGCTGAAGTCACCGAGGTGGTTGAAAAGCTCCTCGGGGGCAGGGCTCCGGGGGTGGATGAGATTCGTCCTGAGTACCTTAAGTCTCTGGATGTTGTAGGACTGTCTTGGTTGACACGTCTCTGCAACATCGCGTGGCAGTTGGGGACAGTGCCTCTGGATTGGTGGTGGTCCCTCTCTTTAAAAAGGGGAATCGGAGGGTGTGCTCCAATTACAGAGGGATCACACTCCTCAGCCTCCCCGGCAAGGTCTACTGCAGGGTGCTGGAGAGGAGGATCCGGCCGATAGTCGAACCTCGGATTCAGGAGGAACAATGCGGTTTTCGTCCCGGTCGCAGCACACTGGACCAGCTCTATACCCTTCATCGGGTGCTCAAGGGTTTGTGGGAGTTCGCCCAACCAGCCCACATGTGCTTTGTGGATCTGGAGAAGGCGTTTGACCGTGTCCCTCGTGGTGCCTTGTGAGGGGTGCTGCGGGAGTATGGGGTCCGGGGCCCTTTGCTAAGGGCTGTCCGTTCCCTGTATGACAGCAGCAGGTGGAGGAGTTCAAGTATCTCGGGGTCTTGTTCACGAGTGAGGGTAGGATGGAGCGTGAGATCGATAGACGGATCGGTGCAGCGTCAGCAGTGATGCGGTCGCTGTATCGGACTGTTGTGGTGAAGAGGGAGCTGAGTCGGGGGGCAAAGCTCTCAATTTACCGATCGATCTACGTTCCTACCCTCACCTATGATCCTGAGATTTGGGTAATGACTGAAAGGACAAGATCGCGGATACAGGCGGCCGAAATGAGTTTCCTTCGCAGGGTGGCTGGGCGCACCCTTCGTGATAGGGTGAGAAGCTCAGTCACTCGGGAGGAGCTCGGAGTAGAGCCGCTGCTCCTTCACGTTGAAAGGAGCCAGCTGAGGTGGCTCGGGCATCTGTTTCGGATGCCTCCTGGTTGCCTCCCTCGGGAGGTGTTTCAGGCATGTCCTATTGGGAAGAGGCCTCGTGGGAGGCCCAGGACACGCTGGAGGGACTATGTCTCTGAGCTGGCCTGGTGTCGCCTCGGGGTCCCCCCAGAACAGCTGGAGGAGGTGTGCGTGGATCGGGAGGTCTGGGCATCTCTGCTGAGACTGCTGCCTCCGCGACCCGGCCCCGGATAAAAGCGGAAGAAAATGGATGGATGGATGGATGGATGGATGGATAAAATAACACCCATTTCAATTCAAAATTACACAATTCTCAGGTTCTAAGTATAGCTTCATTTCTGAACTTTAAAACTGACAAAATAACCTCCATTCAATGATGTTTTGGCGATGTACATTACATTTAATCTGATTGGTCGGCTATGATGTGATGCATTTGATTGTTGCCTGTTCATTTAGTGTTTTGTAGTTTCACAATGTCCGTTGATCATTTTAAAACAAAAAAAAATAAAATAATAATTTACTCAGCAATGGTTGGGTATAGAAATGTAATGAATTACTTTCCTTTTTTAAAATGTACTTAAGAACAAGTAAAATCACTTAAAAAAGTACAAGCACATATAAAAAAACAACTCAATTACAGTAACGTGAATAATTGTAATCTATTACTTCCCTCAGACTCCTGATCATACCTGTCAAGTTTTGGATTTCAAAATAAGGGACATTTTCTGGTGCCCACTACCAGCCCCCCCACCCCCCCAACCAAGCTCCAGTATCTCTTATATTTTAAGATAAGTGTACAAGAAAACTAAATAGCCCCTTATCAACCACTTACTAAATATAATTATGTGATTATAATCTGGTAGGTCGACCTTTATTCTGGGTTAAATTTACTGATGCAAAATGTCACACAGGCTCATTTATTAATAAACATCTGATCAATATGTGACACTTATTAATCATCTAACTGAGCTTTACATGTTGTTCTGAGAAGTAAAAGCAGCGACTCCATAATAAGCTATAATATATACATTTATATGAAATATTATAGTTTTCTATATCACCAAAATAGAAAACTCGATACATCATGAATCTCGATATATCGCCCAGCCCTAATTCCTAAATTATAAAACAGCCTAAATAAAAACATAAATGTGTATATGAAGTTCATGTTTATTTAATATACTTACAGTTTATATACAAGTCAACACGTTGTATATTTACTGTTAATTTAACGTTGCTTGTCTTTAAATTAGACATTTACATTTTATTTTATTATATATTTTATTATAATTTCTCATACTCACTCATATGGTTCTCTGGTATTCACTAATGACTTATTAGACACATTTATTACAGACTTTACATTATTTAACACTTTATAAACAGTGTATATTTATGGAGCTTGTGATTGGATGATTGGCTGGTTAAAATATCAGTTATTAATCTAACAGAATGTGTAACTGTGTCACATCCTGATGGTCTTTATGAAGATAAACTCTGTGTCACATTTTACAACGTATTTACACCAGTTCTTTGTTTTTTTTCTTCATTCATCATCTCTGTTCTGAGTTATTTCTGGGTTTGTTGCTGATGTCAGCACTAATTCAGACCATTTCAGGTGGAAGTTCTCGCGAAGCTAGTGACGGCGTTCAGTTTAGTAAGACATATTCTAATTATTATTACATTAAAATACGGAATATTTACAGGAAAATACTAATACGGGAAGATGGTGGGAAAGAGGGGTAAAATACGGGAGTTTGCCGACCAATACGGGATACTTGACAGGTATGGTCCTGATCCCTCTCCAAACTCCTCCTTCTACAGAACCTCATCAGCATCACAGGTTCACTTCCTCCTGGTTCACTTCCTCCTCATCTCCACATCTCCATAAACCCCTGAATGAACTCAGAATTTCACACTTTCTATTGATGGTCACATGGTCATCCCCTCAACGCAGATCAGAAATCTTGGAGTCATTTTCGACCCTACACTCTCTTTTCAGCCAAACATTCGTTAAATCAGCCTTCTTCCACCTTTGAAACATCGCCCACCTTCGCCCCACCCTCTCCACACCTCTAATCCATGCTTTCATTTCGTCCACACTCCGTTATTGCAACAGCCTCCTCTGTGGTCTTAGCTCCACCCACCTACAAAAACTCCAACACGTAGAGAACTCAGCAGCCAGACGACTCACCAAAACCTTCTCCAGAGACCACATCACTCCTTTACTCCAACTCTCTACACTGGCTCCCCATAAAACAACGTAAATACGTAAAGATCCCACTTATCACCTAAATATCCCGTAATAACCTGTGTATTTTTGCTGTTTTGTGTATTTGTTGTTCTCTAGTGTATCAGGAGGTGAATCTGCAACATTGTTGCATTTTCATTTGTTCTGGTTCTCTTTCACTCTGTTCTTTGTCAAACACACCAAACTTTCTAAACAACAACACGGGGGAAAAACGGTCGCTCGCCGTAAAATTTGAGCTTTGGGTGATTTTGTGTTTATTTATTGTGTTTACTTTCCCTGTTTGCCATGTGTGACCCTCCACCATCCATCCTCTGACCAACAACTTCAACATTGTCACCTTTAGGCTGCTTTCACATGGTCAATGTCAGAGATCACATAATTAATGTAACACTTTGACTTCACTGGGTTTGTTTTCATATTAAGCTTTTGGAATCGCTCCAAACGGACGGAAAACACCTCAGTTCCAGAAGCTGCTTAGGTTGGTCGTCTCATAGGCGTGGGAAAAAAGTTCAGCAGCAACGTGAACAAGTGAACGTTTAGAGAGCCAACGACTCCCTGAGTAGTGGGAAATACATCCATCCATCCATCCATTCAACCATCCAATCATTTATCCATAAATCCATCTGATCCATCCATCCGATTCAGTCATCCATCCATCCATCTATCATCCAATCCATCCATTCATCCATCCATCCCAGAATTTATCCAATTCATCCATCCATCTGATTTATCCATCCATCCATGCAATCGTTTAATTCATTTATACATCCATCCATCTATCTATCTATCCATCCATCCAATCTAATCCAATTCAATTCATCCATCCATCCATTCGTCTATCCATCCATCCATCATCCATCCATCCTTTTATTCATCCATCCATCCATGAGCTGCTGACTGTTGAAGGGCTTGTGTTGATGTCAAAGGTCTTAAATGAAGCGAGTCAAAGGTGATGGTTTTTGATCTTCCTTAAAGAATCAGCCTTACAATGTTTAAGTTCGCTGCATAAATATAACTAAATAAAATGTTTATTATGAAAAGAGTTTGTGGAGTTTCTTAATATTCAGTGTTTTTAATAAGACATTTTATCTTTGCTGAAAAACAAGTTTAAAAACTCTCATTATTTAAATCACTGGACCTGGTTTTACACTCGTAACAAAGAATCCATTAAGTTTTCACAAATTATTAAAACAATAATAGAAAAAAAAATTGTGAAACATTTGAAATACGTGTGTTATTTGTTCCTTTTTGGCAAATCACGAATAAAATCAAAATATCGAGATTAAAGTCAAACTTTTTTATCAACATTTTGACTTCGTTCTTGACTTTTTGACTTTTTTCTAGACATTTGTATTTTATTCTCAACATTTCTACTTTTTTCCCGATTTTTAAAATTTTTTCTCAACATTTCAACTTTATTCTTAACACATTGACTTTATTCTCGTCTTTTTGACTTTTTTCTCAATATTTTAACTGAAAAAAAAAATGTTTCCATCGAAATTGGCCCACATCTGCTTCCATAGTTCACTTTAAGCTTCATATTGTATTATTTACTGTAAAGTCATAATCTCAGACGTTGAATGCAGGTTGTGTAGTGTAGTGTCCTGTGGTATATGAAGCAGTGATATCCAGTGATAATCAATGTACAAAGACAACGTCCTACGAAGGCGACGCCAGCGTCTGACAACGCGGAGGATAAACACACATACGACTATTCCTGACTTCATCAACATTAACCTCTGCTGCTATCACACACACCTCTGACACACACACACAGCAGCGGCGTGCACGCTGGGCTCTGGGAGGTGTCGGGTTTCAGTAATGTGATGGAGTTTGATCCAAGGTGTCCAGTGTCCCACAGAGCTGCTGTTTTATTAGCACAAAGAGCACTTAGGGGCTCTCTGGTTCTCTGTATCTCACACACACACACACACACACACTGAATGTTTATGCGTTGTCAAATTCATGAAGAGGCGTCGGCCTAATGGACTACTGTGACAACCGACCCAGCGTGCTCCGATCCTTCGCTAAAGTCGATTATTTTTCATCTGAACGTTTCTTGTTTTGAATTACATTTATAGTGGAATTAATTTCTGTCTGCAGACGAGTGTTTCTTCCTTCAATGAAGTGGGAATGTGCGTTGAGACCAGGTGGTTGGGGGACCTGATTAGGACGCATCCCTGGTGAGGTGGAAGACCCTGGACACGATGGAGAGACTTCGGCCTTTGATGTCATTTTAACATATTTTCAGGACATTCCACGTTCTTCGGTTCAAAACATTTTTCAAATGTTTTACCAATTGTTACATGATTATTCAATATTCACACTGTAAATGTTTAGTTTCAATACTTTTTGAGATATGGACAAGTTAGTGAGTTATGTGTATGTTGAGTTTTGACGCGTGTTTATTTTCCTTCCATTTTCATCTTCTAATATGTCTGTAACTCCATCACATAGAAAGGTAAATATGGTATAGTAATAAGCTCCACCCACTCTCTCAGAATATAGACATAGATCTGCTATATATCCTATATATCTGGTGGACATGTCAGCTCCTCTAAATAGTCACAAAGTCAGCGTGTGTTTGGGTCTGGAACATGTTTGGGTCTTCAGTAACTACTTATTGTCATATTCATGGCAATGCACACCCCTAATGTCAACTTTTAACATGTTATTCAGTCCATATCTGTAGTTTTAAAATAATCTAGAGAACTCAGAAAGCCCAAAACTCCACCAAGTTTAGATCAATCAACAAATTTAATTTAAATCCTTGACAACTTTTTGAAGTATCCATGCTCAAAAACGTCTTCTGGCTACTGTATCTACAGAACCTTCTGGATCTCCAGATATTAAACTTGTTCTTCCTTATGACATCGTTTATCAACTCACCAAATTTCATTTAAATCCATTTAGCACTATTTGAGATATCCTGCTAACAAACATCAATGAACACACAGAAAACATTAAATATGAAAAGAACCATTTTACATTTTACGTTTGTAAAATAATGTAAATCTTGAATCACTTTGTTGACCCTCTCATACATAATGAGTGTCAGGGAAAGCAAACTCAGGCCTTATGAGCCTGATTAACATAATGTGATGATTTCATAACTACGTTATTTTATCATATGATGATCACAGGATCAGTGCCGCAGCTTTCTCCACATATCACGGTTTGTTGGAATGTGATATCTGCTCCAAGGCCTCATTGATAGGATTGGGTAAGATGATCCACTGCCTTTCCTCATGTGTGCATTATCCAGAGCTTCTCTATTGACACCAATAACGCTGCTCCCTGATGCTTTGACTATGAAATACTGTTGTTGTGTCAATGTTGAAATAAAGAGGAGGAAAAAAGCTAATAAAGATGCTCAAATAGCTCAGAAGGTCGTTAGCTTTGTCTATGAGATTAAATATGAGCTAGTAGAGAATTATAGAGTCTGAACTCAGAGCAGACGTAGCTTTGGAATCAATGCTTTCACAACGTCTCAGTTTATCTTTGGAAAATAAAACGATAAAATAATAAAAATAAGTTGAATCAGGTGAGAAATACCCAGATTTATACATTATGGAGACATGTTTTAAGTATACACAGTGGGCACACTATATTTTAGTTTATTTATATATTTATTTATTGGTTTTTTTAACAGAGACAGTGTACATTAATATCCAGATAGAAAATATACCAGATTTATCAATAAGGCAATTTTTTTATCTGTAGTCTTGGAGGATCAAAGTTATTTTGTAAACATTGTAAACTTTGAATCTGACAGATTACCAATGTCCTGTGGGGTTCCTCAGGGCTCTGTTCTTGGACCTCTTCTGTTTAGCCTTTATATGCTTCCTTTAGGACACATTTTACACAACTGTAAGGTTGATTATCAGAGCTACGCAGATGACACACAACTATATCTATCACTGAACCCAGATGACTATGGTCCCATTGAGATGTTGTGTGACTGTTTAGAAAAAGTAAACTGATGGATGAGTGAAAACTTCCTTCAACTAAACCATGACAAGATGGAGGTGATTGTCTTTGGTAACAAGGAAAAGAGGACTGCTGTCAGCAAGTATCTGAGTCTGGATCTTTAAAAGCTAAAGACCAAGTCAAAAACCTTGGTGTTCTGATTGACTCAGATCTGACATTCAGCATCAGATCAAATCTATCACAAAAACATCTTCTACCACCTAAAGAACATCTCCAGAGTGAAAGGTTTAATGGCTCAGAAAGATCAGGAGAAACTGGTCCATGCTTTTATCTCCAGCAGACTGGACTATTGTAATGGTCTTCATCAAACATCTACAGCTGGTTCAGAACGCTGCAGCTCAGGTCTGAACCAGAACAAAGAGGTCAGAACACATTAGTCCAGTTTTAAAGTCTTTACACTGGCTCCCAGTCAGCCTCAGAGGAGACTGTAAAGTTCTGCTGCTGGTTATAAATGTGTGAATGGGTTTGGTCCAGAATCCATCAGTGAGATGTTAGTCAGGTATGAACCCAGCAGGTCTCTGAGATCTATGGACACAGGTCAGATAGTGGAGCCCAGAGCTCACAGTAACCATGGTGATGCTGTGTTTAGTTGTTATGCTGCAAAGAAGTGGGACAAACTGCAGCAGAGCTGAAGTCAGCATCACATGTGAACATTTTTAAATCAAAGTTAAAGGAACTTTTTTTCTCTACTGCATATGTTTGAGAGAGAGATTTATGGTCATGTTGATGATGTCATGTGTTTGTTGATGATTTTAATTGATTTTACTGAAGATTTTAATTGATTTTCCTGATGATTTTAATTGATTTTACTGATGATTTTAAATGTTCTTATTGATTTTAAGCTGTTGAATGCTTTCTGTTGCACTTTTTGATCATGTAAAACACATTGAGTTGCCTTGTAGTCCCTGGATAGAATGTTCTAATGTTAGCCTAAAGAATACAAATTAAAGAAAATAAACAATAAAATATACAGTGAAAAATACAGGAACATAATCATTTATCACACTTCCTTATTACATATTGGTGTGTGAATGTGAGAGTGATTGGGTGAATGAGCTGATATGTAAAGCGCTTTGAGACTGTTTCAGTGGTGATAAAGCTCTGTATAAATCAAGTCCATTTACCATAAAAAAATAAAATAAAATGAACAGTCACACAACACGTCCCATGATGCATTGGTAGTGGAATGTAAAATGGTCCTGGGACCAGCTTCAAGCTAGAAATCAAACATCCCCTTTTCAAAATAAAAGCATCTTTTCTTGGCTTCCATTTGTTTGTTGGTTTTTTTACTCTTTTGTAAATGAGGCTCTTATTTTGCAGTTAACAGGAAGTTTAATCAGTAGACAATTTTTGAAATGTGTGAATAAAAGTGAGTTTTATGGATGCAATGAGCACATGTTGATATTCTGTGATCACTTTCTCACTTCAAATGTTTTCAGAATTTTCAAAATAAAGGTGGAGAATCACCAGAGATATTTAGCCTCAGTGTGAACAAGGTTTTTAACAATGTTAATGCATCTTGGGAAACTGTGAAGTATAGTTGAGTGGGAACGCTCATCATCCTAGTCACACTATAGTATATACTAGACAGTATATACTCATTGAGTGTGTAGTGGATAGTGCATTAGTGGGACATTTACAACACAGCCTGTGTGACTCGTAGCCTCCCTCTAACTCACAAATGTTAAACTCATGACCTGGGGGCCAAATCCGGCCCTTTGGAGTATCCAAATTGGCCCGCAGAATAAACATGAATAATTGAGTAAATTATACTCAATAATATTTACAGGTGCTCACAGTTTTCCTGGTGCTTATATCACATCATTTCAGTCATTTACAGTTGAAAAACTCAAAATTCTTACAAAACATTTTCCTGAAATTATAATTAAATAGAAATTGGTCACAGGAAATGTAAAGTAAAGACCTTGTTGAGACTGATATTTGTCACTTATTGCTTTGATATTGTCGGATTCTAACATAATTTGTTTTTCATGTATTAGCATAAGTGTAAACTAGGGAACAATACTGTTGAAATTTCCTACATAAAATCTGTGGCCGACTTCAGATCAAACTGCTCCATATTTGGCCCCTGAACTATATAAGTTTGACACCCCTGAGTTAACCAATGATAAGTGAGTAAATAGTGACAAAGGAAAGTCATTGTTTTCCTGTAAATATTCTAGATTTGAGATAAATGTGTTAAATGTTTGTAACGTTGCTCATTTTCCTTAAACATACGTGACTCCAGGTTCTCGTAACATCCTGAACTCATTTGCAGGACGTTGAAAAAGTGGCGATGACATGAGTCATGAACTGGTAGCGATCGGCCCTGACAGCAGACGCCTCGACCTTCCTCCAACACCCCCGCTCTGCGCCGCTGATGGATTAACCCAACGTCTGGGGTCAGACGGGGATGGAGGGGGAAAGGGGGCGGGGCTACGCTCCACGTCTCACCTCTGCTGGCCTTTTGGGTGGACTGTGATAGGATCAGGCCTATCCAACGCCAGGGCCAGATAATGAATGTGTGTGTGTGTGTGTGTGTGTGTGTGCGAGACACTGCCATGAACATGTGTTGTGAATCTATCTGAGCAGGGCGTCACCAGGCTCTGTTTCCACATGCACGACACTGCGCGGGTGATTGGCATGCATGGCAGCCACCTGACCCTACACACACACACACACACACACACACACACACACACACACACACACACACACACACAGGCCTCCCCAGTGCTCGACACTTTAGACTGATTGAGCTAGCGACTGCAACAGCTGGCTGGGGATTAAGAGCGGGCCAGATCCAGTGTGTGTACGTATTCCAGAGTGTGTTAGCGTGTGTGTGTGTGTGTGTGTGTGTGTGAGTGTTTTGTTGCACAGGGACTGGGGCTTGTCCCTTTGGCACCTGTCGCTTAAACCCAATCCCTGTTCTACAAAGCTGGGTGGATGAGTGAAAGCCTGGTGGCCCCGTGGGGTCACTCTGTAGTCCAACCCAGGAGCAGCACCGGGTTAAACTAATGACTCTGAAGTGGTCGTATACGAGCACGTTGGGACATACAAGAGGGCAACCATCAGTGGTTCTCAACCTTCTGAGCCATCCACCCCCAAAATAAAGGTCCCAGAGAGCAGGGACCCCCACTGTAGCTGAAGGTGGTTGAACACAGACATGAACATTGAAGAACAGTCATGTGGAGACAGGACCATCTATAAGGGGGAATAAAGGAGAGAGATTTTTGGGGTCCATCCATAAAGTCAGTAAAATGATGGTCTATTGTTCTATGAATCTGTGATAACCACATTTATTTATTCATCTGAATAATATCCACTGTTATCCAGGAACGTTTATTATTATTATTATAGTCGTCTTAAAGATGGAAATCATGGTTTTAATCACTAATAAAATGGTTCAAAGTGACCAAAAATGGTGGAAAAGGAGGTAAAATAAAATTTTAAAAACCACAGAAATTGGTTAAAAGTTCCAAACATAATCATGTAATATGGTGAAAATAGGTTAAAAGTGACAATAATGGTTCAACATATGTGACATTAGGTGTAAAAGTGGTAGAAAGGGTTTATAAGTGCTGAACATGTTTGGAAAGTGGGAAAAAAAATTGCAGAAACAGCATTGAGGTTTGATGTAGAAGTGTCAGAAATGGGAGAAATGTAGCAAAAATATGTTAAAAGGAGCAAAAATATGGCAAGAAAAAGTGATGAAAATAGGTTAAATAATAGTGAGTTTGGTGGAGTTGCAGAAAATGGATAAAAATAAGCAAAACTTGGCTCAAAATGTTAAAAAATAATCCTTAAAGGTATGTTACAACCCCCTCCCAGAGTCTCACGACCCCAACATTTATTTTTAAAATAACATCATTGACATTAAAAACTTAAAAACAGGACAAGCTTTAGTGGGACACATGAGGTGCCTTCATACTAATGCTAATGCTAATGATATTGCTGCTGATGTCGACACACTCCAGGGAAAACATCATGAGGGCAGAACGGCTTATGTGGATCAGTGTGTTATTATGGGAATTATCACACATGAAAGTGAAAACTTTGAGACCATTTTATGCTCCCATCTGGTGAAAAACCATAAAGTAGTTTAGTAGAACCTGGCAGAAGAACAAACAGGAGGCGACAGATTAGAGGAAGCCTGACCTTCACACGACTGCAGCTCTTCTCACACATCCCGTTAAAGCTCCGCCCCCTCCCAACGCAGCCACAAAGACTCACATTCACAAACATTCTGCTGTAGAAACATCATCCATCTCACACACGTTTAGATTTTCTGTTTCTGATTTTAGACGTTACCAAAGATGATGATGTTTCCACGTCATCATCTTTCCCTACATGACTTTACTGGTTTTAACTACTACCGTACTAAACATGCTGCTTAATAGATATTCATTCTATGTGGCAATTGAAAATGACCAAATACATTGTTATCGTAGGAGTTCTTATCATTTTTCTTCCACAACTCCCTTGTCCTAGAACTCCTCCTACTTTATTAATACAGCAGTAATGACACGTACAGTATGTGTCATCTCATAGGGACAATGCCAAGGATGTGCAGTCGACCTTTTTTGGAGCCAAAATGTCAAGGTCAAGGTCGCACCAAGTGTCAAAAACCACAATTTTCCATATCTCTACAAATATTTATTGTACTATGCTTCCATTTATGAAAAGCTCATCTCAGGTGGATTATTTTATTTAATTGGAGCAAAACTGTACGACCTACCAGTAAAAAGATCAGTAGGGGTCAAAGTTCATTTATTATATTATAAAAAAAAAAAATATATATATATATATATATCATTTTTTTATATCAATGGTACCATTGAACAACATTTCCTTTCAATGTGAAGGTCAAGGTCATATTTAAGGTCAAAAACTCCTGATAAAAGTGAACAAAGTGAGAACTCTACAATCTCAGGACAACAAAGCTCAGCCAAAATAAAATAAATTAAAAAAAACACTTTTTTCCTTTTTAACCATTGAGCAACATTTCCTTTCAATGTTTGAACTTGACCTTTACTCAAGGTCATGATTAAGGTCAAGGTCAGTCTTCTGTTTTTCCTGCATTATTACTTTCAATTTAATTAGTTAAAAGAAAAAACTTGTCAACAAATCTAGATAAAGGTTGTTATTTTTGCCAATTTTCAATTGCCAAATATGTATCTGCTTAGCAAATACAGGTCATGTCTAGTTTTACATTTATATGGTTGAGCGACTAATATGGATGATGGTTCAAAAATCAAAGACTATTTACTAAAAAAAATAAGATGTAAAAGGTTAGTAGGGCTGTAACAAAATAATCAACTCACGATACGATAAGAATGAAGTAAAAATACTTCTAAAGCACCTCATCAATGTCAATAAGAGTGTTTACACAATCATTTTCTATCAGATAAAGACATATTGAAGGCCTCAAAGATCATTAAAAAAAAAAAAAAAAAAACATGTAAAAGGTTAAAATGGTCAACACAAAGTTCGTTTTGATTTCCACTGTAATTGCATAAAAAAGGTTAATATTTCTGTTTAATCTAATAAAGCCTGTATTTTCCTGCTCTGGTCCAGTTGAGATGAAACGATGTTGACTAAGATCAATGGTTTGATTTGACTAATAGAACATTGTTGCTGTAAAACACTAAATAATAAATAGAAAGTAGCAGCATAATCCAGGCTCATGTACCCTGTACAGTAGTTGATGAACAGAAACTTTGATCATTGCAACTTCATTCACACAACAGAGGCTGGATTTTAACATTTAACACGACTCTAAAAATACACCACACAGCAGAAATTAACAAAATGACTCCAAAAACCTACTAAATGCACACAATTTCAACTAAAATACACAAATTTACCCAAAACACATAAGACTTTAAATATATACAAAACTGAAACAGAACATTAACAAAAACGAGTCTAAAACACAGACAACAACAAAAATACACCAAATGTCAATAAAAACATAGTAAACTTCCTGTTGTTTCCTGTGTTAATGCTCAGATTGGTCTTTATTTAAATGCTGACATGAATGTTGATCATGTGACACTTGGATCAGATACAATCACACTGCGCCTGTACTACTAAACTGGATACTGTATGTATATCCTGATCTATCTACTTTAGCTTCACCGTCCTCACCAGTCATTCTCTGTCAGAGAGCAGCTGTACTATGAAACAGGATACAAACATGTTCACTTAACCCAGGTGATTTCAGCCTGGCTACATGTGTGCTCCTGTGACAGGGGGCGGAGTTAAATCAGAGAAACTGTGCAGAGCAATTTAGGTCTCTATCCACTTCATAACCTGGTCCAGACCAGGTTAGGTGTTCAGTCTGTTACCATGGCGATTTAGCCTAAGTTACCATGGTGATTTAGCCTAAGTTACCATGGTGATTTAGCCCGTTAAGAAGTCAACCAGCGTCGTAGTGCAGCACACACCAAATAAAGCCTGTAAATTAGAGAGCGTTGAAGAGAAAATCCAGCTACATAGTACAGGACCCAAAAACTCAGAAAACAACAACAACACAAAATGAAACAAATACATCAAATCTGTCCAAAAACACAATAAAACAAAATGCACAAAATTACCTACAAAATACACAAGATGAATAAAATAACACTAAATGACTAGGGCTGGGCAATCTGGACCAAAACTAATATCTCAATATTTTCTTCTCAAAACAGCGATATACAATATAAATCTCATATGAAGTCTGACCAAAAATTTAATTAAAAAAGGTTCAATTTCATGATGGAAAATTGCCACACAGACACATTTATTAACAAACAGTAGCAGGACATGTGGCACTTTTGTCTTTTTCTCCTATTAGGGACAGCACGTGTGAGTGAGTTCTGTAGTGTGGCCTGTTTAGATGAAGGTCTGGGTTAGAACGCACTCAGAAATCCATCAAACTGTCATTTTTCATTTTGTTCTGAGAAGTAAAGAAAGCAGCGACTCCTAAAACAAGCGTTTTAAAGCAATTGTAATTTTTTTATTGCCAAAATAGAAAGCGCGACATATATCGCCCAGTCCTATAAATGTAAATTTTACTAAATATTATTTATTTAGTGTTAAAAAATACAAACAGAAAATGAGAGACGAGTATAAAACAAACTATTTCTGATGTTTCCTGTGTTCATTCTCTAATTGCTCATTATTCTAAACATTGACATGGATAAAGTAGAAATCACATCCCACTTTGTTTCATCTGATGGTGAATCATGCAGTTGTTAGGCGAGGGGCGGGGCTTATGATGGCAGTAAGTGAGTAAGTAAGAAAATGTCTGAGCTAAGAAGAAAGGGGAGGGTGAATATTTCAAAAGCATACTTGGCTAACCTCGGTCCCCCCCCCCACTCTGGTTAGGCTCCCCATGGGATCAAACAGAAGGAAGTTTAGACCCAGTAAATCATTTCCTTCTCGTGTTGACCTCCATAGAACCACAAGCAGTCACACGTACACGCTCATGTTAAGTGGAGGCATGGAATCATTCCTGTTGTTCTCACACGCACGCACGCACACACGCACACACACGCACGCACACACACACACACACACACACACACACATGCACACACACACACACACACACAATAGTAAATAGTATATAATATATTCTACTCAAGTAGAAGTACTGTTACTTGATAGAAGTTGTACTCAAGTACAGGTAAGTCAGGCATAAAATTACCCAAAAACTACCCAAAATTACACAAAACAACAAGAAAGTATACAAAACAAGATGACAAATATACTAAACAAGAAAAAAATATACAAAACAACAACAAAAAATATAAAAAACATGAAAAATACACAAAACATGAAAAATACACAAAACAACTCGAAAAATACACAAAACAACAAGAAAATATACACAAAATGACAGGACTACACAAAGTTACTTTTGTTTATTTTTGGTAATAAATCTTACATACAGTAAACATCTCATGTATAAACTTAAAAAGGAAGAAACACAATCTACCACATTTTTTACTTAATTTATTTTCCACAAAGGCATCTGCATAAAATAAAAGATTTGTTAAAATGTACAATTTTATTTAAGATAAAATAACACCAATTAATTCAATGAAAATAAAAAAATTTAAATAATCAGGTTCTAAGTATAGGTATCATTACAACATCACGTCTAATCTGATTGGTCGGCTATGATCATGTGATGCATTGAAAATGTATTTAAGTACAAGAAAAATGACTGATTTACAAATATAGTAAAAAGTACAAGTACCAATAAAAGCAACTCTAGTAACGTGAGTATTTGTATGTGTGTGTGTGTGTGTGTGTGTGTGGTGTGTGTGTGTGTGTGTTCTGTTGTTGAACATCACACTGGGGGAGATTTAGTCGATAGGAAAAGTTAGAAAACAAGTCCCAGAGCAGTGATGTTATGTCTGCGTCAGAGCTTTTAGTCATAAACACAGAACATCAGGGACCATCAGGAACCATCAGGAACCATCATCAGGAACCATCAGGAACCATCAGGAACCATCAGGAATCATCAGGAACCATCATCAGGAACCATCAGGAATCATCAGGAACCATCAGGAACCATCAGGAATCATCAGGAACCATCATCAGGAACCATCAGGAACCATCAGGAACCATCAGGAATCATCAGGAACCATCATCAGGAACCATCAGGAATCATCAGGAACCATCAGGAACCATCATCAGGAACCATCAGGAACCATCAGGAACCATCAGGAACCATCATCAGGAACCATCAGGAACCATCATCAGGAACCATCAGGAACCATCAGGAACCATCATCAGGAACCATCAGGAATCATCAGGAACCATCAGGAACCATCAGGAATCATCAGGTACCATCAGGAACCATCAGGAACCATCATCAGGAACCATCAGGAACCATCAGGAACCATCATCAGGAACCATCAGGAATCATCAGGAACCATCAGGAACCATCAGGAATCATCAGGTACCATCAGGAACCATCAGGAACCATCAGGAACCATCATCAGGAACCATCAGGATCCATCAGGAACCATCATCAGGAACCATCAGGACCCATCAGGACCCATCAGGATGTTCTACCTGTGCAGCGTTTAGTTCAGGGATCAAATACGGAGCAGTTTAATCTCTCGAGGGCCACAGGATTTATGCTGGAAAACAAGTCATTTCAACATTATTGTTCTATAGTTTACACTTCTACGTAGACATAAAATATGTAAGAAAATGACAATATTCTAGCAATAAGTGATAGATATCAGTAGAAACAGGATCTACACTTTATATTTCCTAGTTTTTGTGACTAATTTCTATTGAAATAAAGGAACTATTATGTCATAATCTGAGGAAAATTGAAGAATTTTGTAAGAACTTCAAGTTTTTTTTTAACAGTATAACATTTAAAATGACTGTAATCATGTGATATACGTTCTGGAAGAACTGTGAGTTGCTGCAAATATTGTAGAGTTTATTTACACAATGATTGATGACAGACATTACACCTAGATGGTGGACACCTCAGACCACTGTGAGAGACCATTCAGGACTTCCTTGTTTACTAAAGCGTACATCGTATAATTGCTATAATTAAAGCGCTTCCTCTGTAGTGATCGCTGACATCACTACACGTGTCCAGTAAAGGACAAAACCTCATGATGTTTAATATAAATATAAATATAACCCTAACCCCTAGGAATGAGTGGATCATACTGTATCATGTTTTTCTGCAGTCAGTGTCTCCTCCTCGTCCTTCTCTCTCTGCTCTGTTTCAGGTGAAGCTGATGATGTCACTTCCTGATCTGTGGTTCACGGCTCAACTAGTCTGGAACACTCTGATGTTCTATCTCTATATCCTGTTCTGTTGGTCCTTCTGTCTACTAACCCCAACCAGTCCACGCAGATGGCTGCCACCTCTGAACCTGGTTCTAACAGAGATTTATTCTGTTAAATGGGAGTTGTTTCTTCTCACTGTAGCTAAATGCTAATTGTTCATGTGGATCTTGTTGGGTTTTTTGTTTTTTAATATGAATTTTATATTGTTAAGCACTTTGAGATGACTTTGTTGTATTCAGCGCTTTATAAATAAAGTTTAAATTATTTGAATTGACTTGAATGGTTCATGTTTTCTCTGTCATTTTTACTTTCTCCTGAGGGCCGAATTGGATGCTCAAAAGGGCCGGATTTGGCCCCCGGGCCATGAGTTTGACACATTTATTTTAAAAAAAGGACCTTTTGATGCCATCTATGTTCTCTACTGGGTATAAGTGAGAGAGAGATTATTGGTCATCTTTTGTTGATATACTGTGTTTATTGATGATTTTAAATGTTTTTACTAATGATTTTAAATGTTTTTACTAATGATTTTAAATGTTTTTACTGATGATTTTAAATGTTTTTACTGATGATTTTAAATGTTTTTACTAATGATTTTAAATGTTTTTACTGATGATTTTAAATGTTTTTACTAATGATTTTAAATGTTTTTACTGATGATTTTAAATGTTTTTACTAATGATTTTAAATGTTTTTACTAATAATTTTAAATGTTTTTACTGATGATTTTAAATGTTTTTACTAATAATTTTAAATGTTTTTACTAATGATTTTAAATGTTTTTACTAATGATTTTAAATGTTTTTACTGATGATTTTAAATGTTTTTACTAATGATTTTAAATGTTTTTACTGATGATTTATAAATGTTTTTACTGATGATTTTAAATGTTTTTACTAATGATTTTAAATGTTTTTACTAATAATTTTAAATGTTTTTACTGATGATTTTAAATGTTTTTACTAATGATTTTAAATGTTTTTACTAATAATTTTAAATGTTTTACTGATGATTTTAAATGTTTTACTGATGATTTTAAATGTTTTACTGATGATTTTAAATGTTTTTACTAATGATTTTAAATGTTTTTACTGATGATTTCTAAATGTTTTTACTGATGATTTTAAATGTTTTTACTAATGATTTTAAATGTTTTTACTAATAATTTTAAATGTTTTACTGATGATTTTAAATGTTTTTACTGATGATTTATAAATGTTTTTACTAATAATTTTAAATGTTTTTACTGATGATTTTAAATGTTTTTACTAATGATTTTAAATGTTTATACTAATGATTTTAAATGTTTTTACTAATAATTTTAAATGTTTTTACTGATGATTTTAAATGTTTTTACTAATGATTTTAAATGTTTTTACTAATAATTTTAAATGTTTTACTGATGATTTTAAATGTTTTTACTAATGATTTTAAATGTTTTTATTGATGATTTTAATTGTTTTACTAATGATTTAAATGTTTTTACTGATGATTTTAAATGTTTTTACTAATGATTTTAAATGTTTTTACTAATAATTTTAAATGTTTTACTGATGATTTAAATGTTTTTACTAATGATTTTAAATGTTTTTATTGATGATTTTAATTGTTTTTACTAACGATTTTAGATGTTTTTACTGATGATTTCAAATGTTTTACTGATGATTTTAAATGTTTTTACTAATGATTTTAAATGTTTTTACTAATAATTTTAATGTTTTTACTGATGATTTTAAATGTTTTTACTAATGATTTTAAATGTTTTTACTAATAATTTTAAATGTTTTACTGATGATTTTAAATGTTTTTACTAATGATTTTAAATGTTTTTATTGATGATTTTAATTGTTTTTACTAATGATTTTAGATGTTTTTACTGATGATTTCAAATGTTTTTACTGATGATTTTAAATGTTTTTAATGATGATTTATAAATGTTTTTACTGATGATTTTAAATGTTTTTAATGATGATTTATAAATGTTTTTACTGATGATTTATAAATGTTTTTATTGATGATTTTAAATGTTTTTAATGATGATTTATAAATGTTTTTACTGATGATTTTAAATGTTTTTAATGATGATTTATAAATGTTTTTACTGATGATTTTAAATGTTTTTAATGATGATTTATAAATGTTTTTACTGATGATTTATAAATGTTTTTACTGATGATTTATAAATGTTTTTACTGATGATTTTAAATGTTTTTAATGATGATTTATAAATGTTTTTACTGATGATTTATAAATGTTTTTACTGATGATTTATAAATGTTTTTACTGATTTTAAGCTGTTTAAAGTTTCGGTTTTGTTTGATCATGTAAAGCACATTGTGTTTCCTTGTGTATGAAACGTCTACAATCACCACAGTTTGTTTTTAAATGGTAGCTAACGTTCTCGCTGTGATATAACAGGAGCATGATGTAGACGTTCTTTCAATGTTCTCCTTTTACAGCTTCTGCTCTTAAAATTCCTGTGTGTGTGTGTGTGTGTGTGTGTGTGTGTGTGTGTGTGAGAGAGAGAGTGTGTGTGTTCGTCTTGTGCTGTTGGCTTTTTTTTATGTGGGAAAGCTGTGATGTTCCCACATTAGTCTTTTTATAAATATCTTCCTTTACTGGACGAACACAGACAGAAAGAAAGAAAGAAAGAAAGAAAGAAAGAAAAAAGACTGAATGCTTCAATCTTAACCAAAGATCTGTCTTTATATACATATATATGTGTGTGTGTGTGTGTGTGTTTTCTCCATTGTGCATTCCTGCCTACCTCTGTGTATGTGTGTGTGTGTGTGTGTGTGTGTGTGTGTGTGTGTGTGTGTGTGTGTGTGTGTGTGTGTGTGTGTGTGTGTGTGTGAGAAAAAGCAGACTGGATCTGTTTTCTATCAGGTGCTGCCCAGGGCCAGAGGACAGAACCTCACACACTAAACAACCACAGCGTTCTGATGCCTTCATCACCACGGTTACAACTGTAATCTTATAATTAATCATTCATTACAATTAAGATGTAGTTATAATTGGAATTGTATTTAAAATTTATATAAAAACTGTTAGTGCCAAGGCACGGAAATGGAAAAAAATTGGAATTTTTGGAGAAAAATGTAATTTATTTCTGAGTTAAGGTTATCATAAGAACTTACAAACTAGTTAAATATGGTGAGAACACTTAATCTGGTGTGAAAATCTAAAAAAACAAATTAGAAAGATGTGAAAAACACCCAACGCAAAAAAAGATATATATATATATATATCATAATATATAAATATTATCATAAGGCATAGAATGGAAAAAAAAAATATTTTATTCTGAGTAAGACATAAAAAAACATTTTTGATTTTTTTTAGATAAGGCAGAAAAATGTGCAAAAAATTAAATGTATTTCTGAGACTAGCTATCATAATTTTATGTGGTTTTTCTTGTCGTTTTGTATGTATTTCTGTCATTTTGTGTATTTTGGCTGTAGTAATGTGTGTTTTCTGAGTAATTTGTGCATTTTTTGTTGTCTTTTTGTGTATATTGCTGTTGTTTTGTATATATTTTTTGTAATTTTGTGGATTTTTCTTGTTGTTTTGTGTACTTTTCTTGTCATTTTAAATGTATTTCTGTCATTTTGTGTAATTTGGCTGTTGTATTGTGTGTTTTATGAGTAATTTGTACATTTTTCTTCCCATTCTGTGTATTTTTGTTGTCATTTTGTATATTTGTCTGTCAGTTTTTGAAGTTGTTTTGTAAATGTTTCTGTCATTCTTCAGTCACAGACCTTCTCTGGAATATTTGAGTGTTAATGAAAACTCTATAGACACTAGTGTTAGAAACACACAGCTGTAAACACAGGCCAACATTCACTGGAAACAGAAGAAAAGGTGACGAGAAGGACTGCACTAAGCGAAGTCAGGATAGCTGTTGACTCAGCAGATTTATGTGTTTAAGTGTTTCTCTAGTATGTGTGTGTGTGTGTGTGTGTGTGTGTGCCTCCCACACCTTTTGTTCTTCGGAGGTCCATCACTCTCTCCCTGTGTTCATAAAACATCTGATAAACTGAAAACCTTTAGTTTCTCTACAAACACAAAAAACAGGAAACCAGTTTGTGGACGGATGGGACGTAATTAGTGGGGGTGGGACGATGCACAGCAATACGATGCACAGCGATGCGATACACATCGCTGCGATACACAACAATACAATGCACAGCGATACAATGCACAGCGATACAATGCACAACGATACGATACGATACGATCAGGGTTGTGGTCATCTACATTTTTCAGTTACAATTACACCTTCAACTATCCGTGTTCAATTAAAAATCAATTATGTTTACAGTGACCAGCATTTTTTCCAATTACATTATTTTACTCTGAAAGTCAATTACAATTCTGTTCTCAATTACTAAAATTCAAATTGAATTAATCACAATTACTGAGCCTGAAATAAATAACCCCATAAAAAATGTATGCCTTATCTCAGAAAAAAAAAAAAAATCAATTTTGTTTTCATTTTTTTTTTGCCTTTTCTCTGAAACTTTTTAATGTTCTCGTTTTTCATGCCTTACAGGATTTTCACCCCAGTTTTAATTGTGCTCATCCTAAATAGGATAGATAACTTTATCTTAGAAAAAAAGTTCAAAAATGTTTCCATTTTCAAGCCTTGCCACTGAGTTTTTTTTTATAGAATTTTCATGGACATGATTTATATAGAGCTTTATCACCACTGAAACAGTCTCAAAGCGCTTTACATATCAGCTCATTCACCCAATCACTCTCACATTCACACACCAGTGGGACAGGACTGACATGCAAGGCGCTAGTCGACCACTGGGAGCAACTTAGGGTTCAGTGTCTTGCCCAAGGACACTTCGACACATAGTCAGGTACTGGGATCGAACCCCCAACCTCTCGATCAGAAGACGACCCACTACCACCTGAGCCACTGTCGCCCTTCATGACAATTACAAATACAAAGTAATTTATCTGCACTAAAATTACAAATGAACTATGATTACAACAGCAATAGTTTTTTTTAAACACAATTACAAGTATAATTAAATAATGATTGTAATCAATTACGCAATTACAATTATAAATGAGCTCAACCCTGGATACCAAAACTGAAATTATGGAATTGATCAGTGGGTCTCAATGCAATCAACCACATTTTTTCAACAAAAAAGAACAGGCAGATGTAAGCCCGCCTGTCCAAGCGAGGACGTGGAAGACATCTACATGATTAGAATCATGGTAGCAGGCAAGCTGCTGATTGGAGCTGGCAGCTTTCTAACCTAACACAGAGTACATATTACGTTGGCAGCTGTTATAGGAAGGCTGCCAGTCATTTCTGATGAATAGAGCAGGGCTCTCAACACTCAGAATCATGTGATGAATGATCTCAAAAGAAAGCAGGAGGCTACTTTGGAATGTTTGCGCTGAATCCAACTTGGAGAAGTTGAATGCTTGGCTGTAAATGAAGACCACCTTATTGGATTACTGCTGGAGACAAGGACTATAGGCTATTGAAATTGAGCTAGCCTGAATTGAAAACAAATCGCTTCTCATCATCGGTCCCCAAAGCCAGGCGTCAAAGCTGTCTCATCTATCCAGATGGACGTTGTGCAGAAAGACACTCCGCCACCCCTCCTCCTTCTCCTCCTCTCCCCCACCGCCACCTGGAACTTTGTTTCTGAACCAGATCTACTTAAGGTCGTCACACGTCATCTGAGTGTATCAGAATGAAGCGAAGGGATTATATTTCAACACCTTCATTGGCCCTCCGTCCACCCTCCCTCCCCACAAGCTATAGGAGAGGCGGACTCCATATCCCACAATGCAATGCACAAAACTTTTACAATAAGTATTTACAGTGGAGATCAAAAACAAACTTTTGAGGAACAATTTCAACGTTTTACATCTTTTTGTTGAAAAGTCATTGATTTATTACTGCATGAGTCCTACACACTGTGTCTTTATCTGAACTTCTACTCCCTAACGGAGCTAAATTTAGGTGTTACAGTACCATAAAGCCTGGGATTGGCTTCTGTGTGTGTGTGTGTGTGTGTGTGTGTGTGTTTAAACTCTCATCTGGTCAGAGGTTTCGAGGCCATGTGGGATAATAATAGGATGTGAGACCTAAACATGCCTTTGCAAATCTCCTGTTTTCTCGTGGCTTTTTTGATCTTTTCAAACACCCACTGAAGCCCAGCATCCATCCAACATCCATCCATCCTTCATCCATCCTACATCCGTCCTACATGCTCCAGCACATCTTAGCTGTTGGCTCTGTTTAGCTTAGAGACATTATTTAACTGTAAAATAGAGGCACACCGTATCTCCCAGTGACAGAAATAACCAGGGGAACATGAAGGGGGCGGAGCTAAGGCCCCCAAAAAAGCGTGAGAAGTTTGACAGCATTTTTAAAAAGTGTGTCTCAGTGTGGATGTGAGATGGATTAGTTTGAGTCATTCCCATGGCCTCATTAAACATCTCCCACACTGAGACAAACTGCTCCATGTTTTAGACAACACGTGGTCACATGATTCATTCATTCATTCATTCATTCATTCATTCATTCATTCATTCATTCATTCATTCATTCATTCATTCATTCATTCATGTCAACATTTAGAAGAATCATCAATCTGAGCTTTAACAGGAAACACAATTCTCATCTTACATCATTTTCTCTTATTTTTGTGAAGAAACTAAGAATATTTTCTGAACAATTTGAGCTAACTTTTACCCTTTTTCTGCCACTACACCAAACGTTCAATATTTAACCTGTTCTGACACTTCTCCATCATATTTCAATGTCTTTTCTGCACATGTTCAGCACTTATAAACCCTTTCCACCACTTTTCTACCTAATGTCACATATGTTGACCCATTATTGTCACTTTTAACCTCTTTTCACCATATTTCATACTTATTTTTTGCCAGTTTAACCACATTCATGATTTGTCATGCTCATTATTTGCCAGTTTAAACTAATTGTGCCTACTTTTTAAATGAGTGTAGCTTACCACCACCGGTATGACTGGTGTAAATGAATAAGGGTTTGTATCTCATCAAAAAAAAAAGCTCTATATAAATTCAAGCCGCTATTATTATTATTTCTGGTTTTGTGAAATTGTGTTGTCCTTTTTTCATTTTGTCTATTTTTATTGTGTTTTTTATTCAGTTCAATTCAACTTTATTTATATAGCACCAATTCCAATAGTAAGTAATCTAATTACTGTATTGTATTCCTTTTTTTCTAGTATTTTTGTTTATTTTGGAGGCATTTTGTGTACTTTTGTGTAGTGTTATTGTCCTATTTCTGTTTTTTGTGGAATTTATATGAATCATATTTATCCAGCACCAAATGCAACAACAAATCATATCATAGCACATGTTGTACTTTTGTGCATTTTTGTTTTCTTTTTTTAATTTTTTTCTCCTGTATTTTTGTGTATTTTGGAGGCATTTTGTGTATTTTTATTGTTTTTTTTTTGTGTATTTTGGTGATTTACTGATTTAGTGTGTTTTTGTCATCCGTTTATGTACTAATATTGTCCTTTGTGTATTTTTGTTGTCTTTTCTTTCTATAGTTTCATGTATTTGTGTTTGTCTTTGTGCATTCTTCCTTTTCTTTTTTGTTGTTTTTTCCAGTGATTTGGTGTTAGTTTTTGGGTCTGGTGTAAATGCACACACACACTGTAGGAGCTGCAGGCCCTGAAATAGGTGCTGAATAGATTCTATATTACAGGCTTTCCAGGCTTTGAAGGCTGTCAGTTGTGCGAGGTCGTCCAGCCTCTGCTTTCTTTGGCTCCTCTAAAAAGATCTGCTTATGGTTTCTGTCAGAGACGTGAGTCCATTTTTCACCCCATTAACAACTATCATTACCAACCCAACCGGAGGCTATAATTTGGCCGGCAATGGAAAAGAGTCATCAAAACACAATCAAATTCAAAACTGAAGAAAGCATTGAGTGGCCATAACATCATAGTGCTGGCCCTTAGAAGGCCAAAAATAGCAAAGAACAACTGGAAAACTATGATTTTAGCCTGCGCGGCGCGGCTTGGAACACTATTACATATGTGGCAGATCTAAGATAGGGCGAGAAAAACCAGAACAAGTGTTCTCTTCATGTTCAAAACCCATGATCCTCAGGACAGGCTTGATTTAGACAAATGTCTGACAGTCTCGGCCATGAAGGAACTATAAAGAGCATTTACAGTACAATAAAATAATGAATAGAAGTTACTTTGTGCAATCAAGCACTCATAGTGCGAACATTTCGATTAATAAAGCACCAATCCTTACTCACATTACAAGGAAGAGGAAAATAAAGCTGAAGATATTCAACTTTTACTGAGAAATAAACGTGTCTGAAGCCAGAGTTAGAATAAGAGATGAGAAGATTTTTATCACAAAAAAAGTCATTATCTGATCTGAGGGTCACATGATCTACAGTACATTTATGTCAGCATTTAAAATAGTTATCAATCATTAACACAAGAGGTTTTTGTTGTCATTGTGTGTGTTTTTGGTGTAATTGGATCATTTATTGTTAGGGTTAGGTTTTGTGTATTTTCCTGTAGTTATTTTGTAGTTCTGTAATTTTCTTGTGTGTTCATTTCAAGGGACCACACAACAGCAGAACACGGTCTGCGTGTGACCCCCGGGCCACCACTTGCCCAGCGTGTCTGCTCTTAATGTGATTGAGAGAAGTGTGTACGTGTGTAGTTGTTGAGTGACATCAAATGTTTCAGCACAATAAGGAAACACCAGCTTGAAGTTGGACAGAAACACGAGATAAAGCTTTGAAAAGATAAAAACTTAACGTATTCAAACTAAAGGAATGTCAGATTGGCATCATTAAGAGTTTCATTTTAATTTACTTATGGTTTTAGGCTTTTTATTTAATAAAAAAAAACATGTTGCATTAATTAAAAAATACTTTTGATAAAAAATCAAAAATGTAACCCTTTACTTGAAGTTTTATACATAAAGCCTGACAACGTAGTAATTTCAGCAAGATTATTTTTGTCTTCTTTTTGAATGACAACACGCCTCTGAGGAAGACTGGCAGTTGTTAGTTGAAACATGTCAGGAAAGTGTATTTCGTAAGAAACAATTGTTTGAATAAATTAAACCTCAACATATAAATCTGTGGGTCTTCTTATTTATTTATAGCTGCATTTCTATTTCCATTACTCCTGGAGATGCATAAAATCTAAATTGCCCAATAATACCTGGTAATGGAAACACATTAATTAAAAAAAAACACTCAAATATCACAAACAAAAGTTTCATAAGCAAGGTTTTTCAGACATTTCCATATTAAATGTGTAGTTAAAGCTCAATGGAAACACTTTTTACACAATTCCACATCCCATGATGTGACGTACCTGGTCACATGACTACTTCTCTCTGAGAAAACATGACGCGGTACGTGTGGACAGAAAAGGAGATCCTGACATTTTTTTGCATTAGACTTAATAATGATTAGTTCTACATTAGACATGAAACAACCTTTGAATACAGAGTGTTCTAAGGAGGTTCTGAGCGTCCATCTTCCAGCAGAGAAGTTTCACGGGATGAGATTTTACCAGAGTTACCAGGCTCCTCAACAACCTTTAATGGAAACATGTTCAAACACACATTAGACTCTGTAGAAATTTTAGAAATATTGCTTTTATTTTGTAATAAACTGTAATGGAAACACAGCTAGAGTCAAGCTCTTTGCTGATGATACCTTTGTGTTCATTCGTGTTAAAAACAACAAACCCAAAGGTGTGAGAACATTTAAGCAAAGATCGACATGACAATAGTGACGATATTATCACAAGCTGTGTTTCCATTACTCGTGGAAATATACAAAATATAAATATCCCAATAAAAACTGTTCATTGAAAGACCCAAATTTTGAAAAAAAAAAGGCCCAAATATCGTTAAAACGTTTTTACGCTTTCATGAAGAGGTTTGGAGCGTCCATCTTCCTTCAGAGAAGTCTCATAAGATGACATTTCACCAGCGTTACCAGGCTCTAAAACAACCATTAAATGGAAACATTAGACTTTGTTAGAATTTTAGAAATATCGCTTTTATTTTGCAAAAAACTTGTCTTGGAAACACAACTAGAAAGTCAAGCTCTTTGCTGATGATACCTTTGTGTTCATTCATGTTAAAAACAAACAATAAATCCAAAGGTGTGAGAGCATTTAATCTACATGACCATAGTTATATTATCACTAGCAGCAAAACTTTCGAAATATCGCTTTTATTTTGTGAAAAACTGTAATGGAAACCCAGCTAGTGATAGAGTTGATATGCATAAATAACCCCTGCTTCCACCACAGCCGGTGTTAAAATGAGTCAGGCTTCTTTATTCTTTCTTTCTGTGTGTTTAGGCAGGTCTGAGGAGATAATGGCTACAGGAGGCTGAGCCCTGCTGCCGTAATGGAGACAGATAACCTCGCCTCACTATAAACACCTGTCCATACAGTATGATTCATAGTACACACACACACACAGAAAAACGCTATGAAAGGGTCAGGGCCAGCCCGTAACTAAGTCACTATTGGCCAACGCTATGAGTACTGTCAATCTAAGAGGCACCAAACATGGTGGGAAAACTGTGGTCTGGGAGCACGAATATGGACGCTCCGAACCTCCTTAGAACACTCTGCATTTTTTTGTTGTTTCACGTCTAATGTAGCACTAATAATTATTAAGTCTAATGATAAGAAATGTCAGGGTCTCCTCTTTTGTTCACACGTACCGCGTCATGTTTTCTCAGAGAGAAGTGGTCATGTGACCAGGTACGTCACCTGTGTAATCGTGTAAAAAGTGTTTCCATTGAGCTTTAACCATACATTTCAATATGGAAACGTCTGAAAAACCTCCTTATGAAAGAATAATAACTTCTTAGCAATATTTAAGTGTTATTTGTTTCCAGCCGCTTTGAAATGACAGTAAATCACTGAGGGATGGATTCACTAAGATCTGAAATAAAGGGTGGTAAACCAGGTGTGTCCCTAAATCCTTTGGTGGCGCTGTTTGCTCACCTGCTGCGAGGGATTCACTAACATTGTGCAACTAATAGGTGTGCGTATAGACGTGGTTGAGACGCCCTATTTAAATGACTTATCTGTCTGCTGCACAAACATTTAATAATGTAGTAAACTGAATGAACAAATAAAAATGTCTTTTTATAAAAACAAAACAAAAACTAACCTAAAACCTGTATATTCTCCCCCCCTCATTTAATGGGGGTGCTCCACGAGGTCCTGTAACTTTGCTCTTAAAACAGGCGGATTTGGACAGAATCGTCCTATTGATCTGTTGATGTCATTGATCTGAGTGAATGCAGCAACACAGTCGATCAGCACCATTTAAAGATGATCTACTGACCATCATCCAGCAGGTCTGACCTCCTGAGTAGTCACGCACACTCATTTGTGAACATTGTGCCATTGTTACGTAATTGCGCAGCAGCTCAGCTAATCAACGCGACACCAGAGTTTTACGGTCAAAACATGGAGAGAAAGATACAGGAGCTCATTGGAGCGGTGCGTCCACATCCACAGCATCCTCCACTAGACTTTACTCTGCATTTTCTTATTCAGAGGCTGTTTAATATTGACTCTTGTTTGATTTCAATTATTTTCTTATACTAGAAAGTTTAACTGGAGCATTTTTGTGTTTTGTGTCAACATTCAGTGCAGCGTTGATCTCTGCGTGTGTGTTTGCACCTGAATGTCAGTCGTACTATTTTACGGTGCTAAAACAATCACCACAAACAGTTCCTGGTTTGATGAACTGCACTGCGCCCACTGCATTATTTATTCATATGTCCTCTCATTTTTTATCTCCCCTTATGAGATCCGCCGATGGATTGAGGGCGCTTTGTGATGTGCTGAACACGTGCAGTCCTGACTCCCTGGGGTTTGTAGCCATTATTAGCGTGTGGCGTTTGCACACGTTTTAATACCCCTAAACCTTCGGTGAATCTGCCCCTAAAACATAATCTTACTAAATGAATTATCTTTGCAGTAATTAAATAAATATAAGTGCTTCTTTGGAGAAAAAAACACCACAAACAAAACAGAATTAGGAATAAAACCCTGCATATTGTAAGGGTGTAAGAAAACATTGATTTGGCGATATATCGCAATATTTTTCTGCGAGACTATTGTATCGATCCCAAAAATGTATATATTTTTTAATAATGCTTTTAACAAAAAAAAAACATTTACTTGTGCTAACATTAGCATAGCACGTAAACGCCCAGTCACTAGGTGTCAGTGAACGCACCATCAGACTTTGTTAAATGACCTCAATCCTCAATGACTTTTAGCTGAAGCTAATTGAACTTTATTTTCATAAAACATTTGGACACTTTGATAGATGAATGTGGTCACTTAAAAAATAACTTAATGTAATTTGACAGTTTGATAAACATACCACTTGTTTTTTTAATATTTGAACTAAAATTTTAGTTAGTTACCATTTACTTCTTCTCACAAGTTAAAAAAAATTAAATACATGTATTTTAATATAATTTTATACTTGTAAAGGTGAAATTTGTAATTATTGACTGCGATATATCGCAACATATAATGTATTATTTAGTATCGGGATTACGGTGTATATTTTAGGACATCCTCAGGTCTCAGAGTGAGGTATCAGACCAAACTGACTGATGACTCAGCAAAACCTCATGAGTCATGAGTCCGTTTGGTCTGACCAATGACAGAGGTTTTCTTGATAGCTGATAGCTCACTCTGAGACCTGAGAATGTCCTAACATGGACACCATACAAGACATATCGACAGATTCATGGCAATGCACAGCCCTAGATGATTGTGTATGGTGAGAAACATGGAAAGGAGAATTGGTGGGAAGCTAGAAGCTAACCCTGTCTGCTCCATGATCCATGCTATGCTAGCTGTACATGTAGCGCTTGGTTCCCAGCAGTGGTTCTAACGCTCTCTCTCTGCTGGGTCACTCCAGCCTTCCTCTGGGGGATTCCCATGTTTTTCCCAAGGCTATGCCAAGCTAGCTCTCTCGCTCTCTTCTTGCCAAATGACCCTGAGTTTGACGATTAGCTACCCTAATCTTTGTTTTCCCAGGGCTGTGGTACTCCCCACGTCCCCTGTCTGTGTCTGTCACCCTTTGTCATCCAATGTACAGTCACATCATCTCAAATATCCACCTAATGATGCACTAATGTGCAGAGAATGACACATCACTAGTCATGTATGAAACACATTCAAACAAAGCAAGTAAAAGTGTAGTTTTATTTGTAATTATAACTGAATAATTAGCTGTAATTAACGGGATGATGCTTAAGTATTATTTAGTGTAGCAAGTAGCTTAGCATAAGATTCCTAAACCAACTATGAAATGCATTAACACTGAATAACATGGGGAAGTGGTGGCCAAGGGGTCACATGTGGCCCTCAGATTAATTTTTTGGGGCCCCAAAACTAAACACACAAAATGACTCCAAATATAAACAAAAAAGCTCCATGAAATACACAAAAACTACAGCATAATACACAAAACGACAATTAAAATGTATCACAACCACAGCTGATTAACATAAAATATGAAGAATGACAACAAGACCACACAGAAATGACTTCAAAAACACAAAATAATGTCAAAAGCACACATTAATAACAGAAAATATACAAAATAACAGCAAGACTTCATGATTTTAAATGTTTTTGCTGCTGATTTTAATGTTCTTATTGATTTTTAAGCTGTTGCACTTTTTGATCATGTAAAGAACAGTGAGTTGCCTTGTGTATGAAATGCGCTATATAAATACATTTAGTGACTTCAAAAGCACTAAATGTCATTCCAAACTACACGTAAACACCAGAAAATATACAAAATGAAAACAAGTCTACACAAAAATGACTCCAATAACATAAAATGATACATTTAAAAAAAAAGAAAACAGCAACAATTCACAGACCGACTCACAAAACACACAAAATGACAACAAAAACAAACACAAAATCATATATTAATACAAACACAAACCTGTCTACTTTAGTTCATTAGAGACAAATAAAAAGTAAATCATTTTTATGTAATGCAAACCTGCAACTTTAGCGAAATATATTTAGTACCATTTGATAAATGAATAATTACTGAAGTCATAAATTAGTCAATAATCATGTTTACATAACTCAAAATACGACTTCCATGCAAGTACTTGATTTAATGCCCAATAATGATATATATATATATATATATATATATATATATGTATTGCTTTAATTCAGTCATCCATACTGTCTGAGCTTCATCAACGCACAAGGGTACCCTGGGATTGAACCCCCAACCTTCTGTTGAGAAGAAAACTCAGCCACTCGATGATGAGCAACAGAAAGAGAGAAGTTCAACATCATCAATGAATGTGGTCAACATTAAAGTTTCCTCTCACATCATTTTATTCATGGAGCAAAAATAGAAATTTAGATTTAATAGTTGATGTGTTTTTTTCCTCCACACGGCATCATCAGTCTGAGACACACGCACGCACGCACGCACACACACGCACACGCACGCACGCACGCACGCACGCACGCACGCACACACAGGTAGTGGAGCATCCTCCAATCAATGACCAGATGTCCTTTCACGCAGCTTTCATCACACTTTCTAACCATATGTCTGCACTTCCATCACCTAACTACTCAGCCATGGCTCGTTTCTGCACAAGAAGCAGGAAGTTGGTGAGAAAGGTGATATTTAATCCTCTCCTAACGTACAACCTGTATGCTGCACTTTATCACTGCTGACATCGTGGAAACACACCTGTTACGCCTCTACCTCCCACAATGCACCATTTATTTAAAGTCACAGGCCGTGCTGCTCAACGAACGTGTCATATCCTGACCTAAACTGCGACTCTCCATAGTTTATGCCCCAAGGTAAAAAAATCATTCTAAAAAAGTCCTTTTAATGTGTTTTTAATAAAAAGGTCCACTTAATTGTGTTTATTGTTAATACATTACATTTTTGTTATATATACATTTCCACTACAGGTACCATTTAAATCAGTGGTTCCCAAACTTTTTTTGGATGGTGACCCCATTTTGGTATCAAGAATTTCAGGCGACCCTAAAGACACAATAATAATAATAATAATAATAATAATAATAATAATAATAATAATAATGATAATGATAATAATAATAATAACAATAATAATAATAATAATAATAATAATAATAATAACAATAATAATAATAATAATAATAATAATAATAATAATAATAATAATAATAATAACAATAATAATAATAATAATAATAATAATAATAATAATAATAATAATAATAATAAGCAGCTCAGATATTTTTATACTGCCCGTTATAGTTTTTTTTACTTTTGACAAAGTAACATTTTAATCATTCATTTAATTTTTTTATTTTATTAATATAAATTACTAGACATTTCAGGCAACCCCAAGGTTTAAAAACACAGAATTAAATGCCTTGCTTTTCGATCCCAGGCAGTCTCACAACAATCGTGTTGCCACGCACTAAAAATGAATCAATGTTCCATTTCATGTCAGTGAGACGTTTGATAAGCAAACGTTCAGATGGACTCAGTGAATATGTAGAATCATCCATTAGGATAAGGTTTCCATCTTTACTCTATATCTATAAACTCAATTTAGTTCAGGGGCCGAATACGGATACGTTTGATCCAAAGTGGGCCACAGACTTTTTGCTGGAAAACAAGTAATTTTAGCATTAATGTGCCCTAGTTTACACTTCTAAGTATAAATAAAATACAAAATATGTAAGAAACTGACAATATTCCAGCAATAAGTGAATTTCCTAGATTTTGTGACACATTTCTATTTAATTAAAGGAAATATTATGTAATAATGTGAGGAAAATTTTAATATTTTGTAAGAATTTAGAGTTTTTGTCAACAGTTTAACATTAAAAATGACTGTAATCATATGATATAAGCACCAAGAGGGTTGACTTTTATTGACACAATGATTCATGCTTTCTCTGTCATCTTTACTGTCTTCTACGGGCCGAATTGGATGCTCCAAAGGGCCGGATTAGGCCCCCGGGCCATGATTTTGACACGTGCTCTACATAATCTGAATCAACTGATCATTGAGATTGACAGTACAGTAGTTCCTCAGAACGGTTCTCACCTCGTCCAGATTAAACAGTAGTGTTCAGGGAGATGTGGGAAAAGTGTGTGAGCGAGTGGTGGAAAAGTGGTGAAGTGCTAAAACGGGTCCGTTCCCATGTTGGCTTGTGTTTAGCCTGGGTTATTTCTGCACGTTCACACGCAGAAATAGTTGCCCTAGCGCACATCTTCCCTGGGTTTCTCTCTGGTTGTCTGTCCCCTCCAGAGTCCGAGGGTTATGTGAACGGCCAAGGAGGAGGGCTGAGAAAACTTCAAGAGGAGTGTGAAAGTGGAGGAAGAGTTGGTGGGGTCATCACTCACTCACTGTATTCCTGGGAAAACATCACTACCATGTTTCACTAACGTTCAAATACAAGAAAACTTACATTTCACTCATGAAATCAATTATTAGTTTATAAAAATGTAGAAAAATCACTGGATTAATAATGTTTTTGCTGTAATGGAGCTGCTAAATGACACAATGACCCTTATTATTTACTGTATAACACGTATATATTAGTGCTGGGACTTCATTGCCTTAATTAGGATGAATTAAGTACGCACTAAAAAAAAAAAAGAATAAAAACGCAGTAAAACGTTTTTTTTTCTCACTCCAGACATCGTGGAACGTGTTCCCAGTATAACCTTAATACTGATACACAGACCACATTACAATGTTTCACTAATGTTCAAATACAAAAACACATACATTTCAATCATTAAATAGACTGTACTAATTAAAGTATTAGTTTAAAAATGTAGAAAAATCACTATTTTTACTGGATCAATAAAGTTTAGGCTTTTTTTAATCCTTTGTAATGGAGCTGCTAAAAGAAATGACCATTTGTTATACATGTATATATATATATATATATATATATATATATATATATATATATATATATATATATATATATATATATATATATATATATATGTGTGTGTGTGTGTGTGTGTGTGTATATATTAGGGCTGTGACTTTATGGCGTTAATTGTTATTAATTAATTACAGAAAAACGTGCACTAAAATAAATAAAGCAGTTAACCAATTTTATTTTATTTCTTTTTTTTTGCACCCCAAACAGTGTGGAACGTTCTCATTGCAGTAGTTCCCAGTATACCTATTATACTGATGGACCGACCATTAAATGCACTCTACTAACTCAGTTATTAGTTTATACAAATGTAGAAAAATCACTATTTTCACTGATGAAATTTAAGTTTTCTTTAAATGAATTTTTGCTGTAATGGAGCTGCTAAAAGACCCTTTTTTATACATGTGTGTATTTGGGCTGGGACTTTATCGCGTTAATTGTGATTAATTAATTACGCAAAAACAACGTACATTTTACATTTCTCTAGAATGTTCTGAACTAAGTGCTGTTTTTTTATTTTACAAAAACACCCATAAAAGTATGAATATATCTTAGTTAAATGTAAGTTAGTGATTAGTGAACAATGCAATATTAATATTCTTTATTCATATTACACATTATGTTAGCACTCAGTGATGGAAATAATAAACACTATTTAGTTGTTTAAGATCATTTATTGTTTTCAATGATTCAGTCATTTATTAACATACATTTAAAATGAAATATTGTTATGTTATTTAGATTAATTAATTACAAAGTCCAACATACATATCTTATTCTCATTTCAATGCATTTTATATACAGTTAAATTAACTGTAGTTTCCTTTCAAACAAATTCAGAGAAATAACTTGTAGTTTTTAAATTGTACAGCAAAAGTAATATTTGGTGTTTCTGTGTGATTAATAAGTGAAACTTATGCTGATATATGTTGTATTTAACCTCAGCTTTGCTTCTTTTCTCTCTCTCTCTATAAACATTGTGCGTGTTATTGTCGCCATCTTCCTCTTCCCGTTCTCTTTCATCTCCGTCCCCTTCACTTCCTCTTAAACGCGCTCTAAATACTGTGTGGTCCGCCTCGGCCTCTCAGCAGTAACTCTAGCTATAAACACAGTGCTTTACACGCTGGAGGAGCAGACGTTTAAAAAGAGCATGTTTTACATCACTTTGTTTAAGTTCAGCTGGAGGACTGGGAATCACAGATAGAGATAAAAGAAGCATTAGCATTAGCATTAGCCACACGCAGCTCAAAAGAGCTTTGAAGATGTTTGGCTTTGATAGTGAGTAGCTTTTTATCCCTCCTATTATCCTCAAATATTACTAACACATTTTAATCAGGGATATTTACCTCCAGAAATCTATTTTCAGACAATTGTCGACTCATTTCAAATGTATCTTTTTTAACAATGTAATTGTATTTATTTAGTTTGAAATATGTAATGTCAATTATTTGATTCATTATTCAAGTAAATTACTTTATTTTTTTATTTTTATTTACACACATTTAACTCTCTGGGTCAAAATAACCCCAGTAATATTTGCCTCCAAAATGTTTGACACTTTTCACCATTTTAAATGTATTTTAATATTGTTTTTATTATATTTATTTAGCTTGAAATGTGTAATATACATTATTTTACTCAATATTCAAATAAATCAAGTTTTCTTCTTCTTTTTTTTTTTTTTAACCCTCCTATTATCCTCAAATATTACTAACACATTTAACCCTTGGGGTCAATCTAACACTAATAATATTTACCTCCAGAGGTTATTTATGTGCACTGGTTTATAGTTGGTCATGTGTTCTATTAATTTATCTTTCTATTGCTAATCTTTTCCTCTGTGTATTTTCACTCTTTGATAGAAATGTTTTCACTCCGCTGCTGATGTGCATGGTCACATGACCACTTCTCTTCGAGTAAACATGGCGCGGTACGTGTGGACAGAAGAGGAGACCCAGACACTTAATAATTATTAGTGCCACATTAGACGTGAAACAATAAAGGAATGCAGAGTTTTAAGGAGGTTTGGAGCATCCATCTTTTTGTAGAGAAGTCTCACGGGTTACCAGGCTCCGCCCCCAAAACAACCTTCAATGGAAACACCTTCAAAGCGCAATTATACTCCTTCAACGTTTAGAAATATTGCTTTTATTTTGCAAAAATCTGTGATGGAAACCCAGCTAGAGAGTCAAGCTCTTTGCTGATGATACCTTTGTGTTCATTGGTAGAAAAGGTTTGAGAACATGTAAGAAAAGATCTACATGACGAAGGTAACAATATTACTGTATCACTAGCTGCGTTCTCATTACTCGTGGAAATGTACAAAATAATGGAAACACCTGGACAGTGAAAAAAATATGCTCAAATATTGCTAAAAAGCTTTTAGGCTTTCATGAGGAAGTTTTCTCAGACGTCCGTCTTCCTGCAGAGAAGTCTCATGGGATGAGATTTCACAGCAGTTACCAGGCTCCGCCCCCAAAACAACCTTCAATGAAAACACCTTCAAAGCGCAAATATACTTTGTTGATGTTTGGAAATATTGCTTTTATTTTGCAAAAATCTGTAATGAAACCCAGTTTATGTCCCTCCAAATACACAAATATAATAAATAGACACAATATCTACAGGGGTGTCTGTGCCTATATCACACAAATTTATTGCAAATTGTATAAACAAAATTTTTTTTTCAAAATTTCAAGCATTTTCCCATTTTCAAAACTCTTTAAATGTATAAAAAATTGAATTGGTGATCTTGCAGGGACTTATATTGTCGACATTGTTTAAACTATAAATACCAGTTATACGTGAAAGTGAAAACTAAAACACATCAGTGTAAAATTGTACTTTATTTCTAACTAATCTGTTTTTTTGACATTTCTATTACTATATAGTGAGTTCTGCTACATGTCTCCATGTCTCTCTCATTCCCCACTTTCTTTCTTTGTTTGTTTGTTTGTTTGTTTGATGTAAATTAATACTTTTTATTACATTAAGGGAAAAGCCCTGCTAAGCTCCGCCCCCTGCAGCGTCCTGACTAACGGGAAGATACAGGTAATTATTTCATCTCTATGTTTTCTTCCATCTTTTTTTTATTTTTTAAACAGATTTTGCCGCCTTTTTTTAAAAATATCTTTAAGATGCATAAAAAGCAACAATTACTAAAGTAATATTAATGGTATTTAGGAGATGGTGAAACAAGAGAGAGAGAGAGAGAGAAATACTAACAATAATTATTATTATTAATTAATTATAATGAAAATAAATAAAATAATAACAGAATATGATGAATAATAATAATAATAATAATAATAATAATAATAGTTATTTTTATTATTATTATGATAATAATGATAATAATGATCACCATAGTAACAACTAAAGTAATGCAATACAAACAGAATAAACAATAAAGTATTTACATTCCATAATAGGAATGACTAATTATTACAGAAAATATTTGCCTCACATAAAATCTGTCGTGATTATATTAACATTTGTTTTACTCTCAATTATAATAAATTAAATAGAAATATATAAGTTAAAGGAGTTGTGCACTAATAGATTTACACACAAACACACACACACACACACACACACACACACACACACACACACACACACACACACACACACACACACACACACACACACTGATCTACTTTCAAGGACAGTGGCGAGACTGGAAGGTTTACGGTGCCAAACAACTTGTCAGTGTCGGTTTTAAAGCTGCTTCCACTGAAACCATTTCCTCATGCTGCTGAGACACACACACACACACACACACACACACACACACACACACACACACACACACACACACACACACACACACACACAGTGGTTAAGTGAATGGATTGGGAGTGAGGTCAGGATCACGTCTAAAATACACACACAGCTCAGAGGGAAACTCCTCTTTAGCTTCATGCTTCATGTTTTCTCTGGGTTTTTTTTTTTTTCGTGCCTCACATATGCAGATGTGTACATTGTGTACATTGTGTGTGTGTGTGTGTGTGTGCGTAAAACACACAAACAGGAAAAAAGTCACCCCAAAAAGCTTGTAAAGCGGATATGGGTTTGAGAGGAAAAGAAGGATGTATGGTTGGCGTCAGGTCCAAGCAATTACACAAGTGTCCAAACCTCTTTGAGACAGCCACAGTGGAGCCAGACACACACACACACACACACACACACACACTGGATTATTCCTCATCTATTCACCATGAAAGGTTGGACAATGTTCGCTGTAAGCTGACTACCAGCTGTTCCTTGGCCTCCTCTTTCAGCCTCTGCATTCTGTCCCCACTGAGTGGCCCTTTAACAGCACAACACAATGCTACAATGCTACAATGCTACAATGCTAATCTCTGCTTTATGGGGCCTTTGTGAGGCGCTGCTCAGGTGTGTCAAAGGTTAAGCTCAGAGACTCAGACATGCACACAAGTTAATTAAAGTTTGTCTAAGGGGCCCAGAGTGGCCCTTAAAGGTGCTGCTCAGGTCTCAGCGCTCACTTCACATAAAGAATGCTGTCGACTTCAAAGGCTGCTGCTATGAGCGCTACATGCTAGCACGGATAATACGTAACAACAGCCAACATAGCGGGAAAAAAAAAACACTTTTCTGTTTCTCGTTCTCGTGTGTGGAGAGAAGAATGGAACTTCATTTAGAGACAATAATAATCCTCATTTATCAACGATGGAACGTTCACATCTGAGCGTATAACGTGTTCGACCATATTGACTAAGGCTGTAATGATGCAATGAAAAAAGGTCAGTTTTAATTTACACCAAAAAACCGTGAGGTTTCAGGCTGACCAGACATCTGATCATGTCTGATGAAGGCTTTTGACCCGTGTCATAAATCAGCTTTAAAAGCTATTACTGTATCTGATTTGTTTATTATTTAATAACTGCTATGTGTGTAAAACATAGACCTATAACGTGGTTTCCCAGTTTTGCTTTTAATTAAATTATAATGGAGAGTTTTTATTGAATTTCCATGATAATTACAAAGTTCATTTTCTGAATTCAATACAGTTCAATTACAATTACAACAGCAACCACTTTTTTTCAATTACAATTTTACAATATAAAATTATAAAAATCATTATAAAAATTACAATTTATCACAGAATGTAAAGAATGTTGTAAACAGGTTCTCATTAATGCTTCAAAATGTAAATACAGAAGTTATTTAAACTTTTACAAATGTGCTGCAGTATTTAATCAGTCATGTGATGAATTATAGGTGAAAATGACTGAAGGCAAAATAAACACAGACAATGGACAACATTGAGTCATTTTAAGGCTTTTTTAAGGGTTTTCTTAATTAGTTTAAATTGTGTTATTTTATTGCCTAAAGCGTGACAACAACTGAGGTTAATATCAACGTCATATTTCTATGTGTGTCTTTTCAGGATCTCTGTTGTGTAGTTTGTGAGACATTTTATTTCTGTATTTTTCAGTGTCTGTCTGGTAGGCTCTGATACTCCCCAGCGACCGTGCTTCTGGTAGTCACCTGAGTGTTAGCCGTTAGCAGGAGCAGCAGGCCTGCCAAACATTGCTTATGACTAATTTGAATAACTTAATCTGATAAATAGTAATACTGTTGTCATCTGTCCTCAGAGCTGTTCACTTAAAAGATCCAGGAAGAAGGTAGAGAGAAAAAACAAATAAATAGTTTGCAGCGCACACAGGGGGGCAGACGTCACCTGCTTGGTAGCGGTTAAACCGCTCCAGGATTCTATTAGTCTGATAGTCCTCTTCATTTGGTCAGTGTGAACATGCACACCAAGTCTAGAGCGGATCAAACAGGAGAACTCTAGAGCGATTGTTTCTGTCTGTTTTCAATCAAAGTCTAGAGCTATTAGGAGCACCGTGAACACAAAGTGGATCAAACACAGGAAGTATCAGAGATGACGTACAGAGCGCACGGCATTGTGGGTGATTAGGAGAACTGGGTGACGTCACAGTCCAGGGCTTTAAAACCACCAAAAGTACTATTCTATTCCAGTAATGACCCCTCAACTGGTTAGCTTATGTAACCAGTTACTGTAACTAGTTACAGTAACTGGTTAGCTCATAGAACTAGTTACAGTAATGAGTTACAGTAACTGGTTAGCTCATAGAACTAGTTACAGTAACTAGTTACAGTAACTGGTTAGCTCATAGAACTAGTTACAGTAACTAGTTACAGTAACTGGTTAGCTCATAGAACTAGTTACAGTAACTGGTTAGCTCATGGAACTAGTTACAGTAATGAGTTAGCTCATGAAACTAGCTACAGTAACTAGTTACAGTAACTGGTTAGCTCATGGAACTAGTTACAGTAACTAGTTACAGTAACTGGTTAGCTCATAGAACTAGTTACAGTAACTGGTTAGCTCATGGAACTAGTTACAGTAATGAGTTAGCTCATGGAACTAGCTACAGTAACTAGTTACAGTAACTGGTTAGCTCATGGAACTAGTTACAGTAACTAGTTACAGTAACTGGTTAGCTCATAGAACTAGTTACAGTAACTGGTTAGCTCATGGAACTAGTTACAGTAATGAGTTAGCTCATGGAACTAGCTACAGTATCTAGTTACAGTAACTGGTTATCTCATGGAACTAGTTACAGTAATGAGTTACAGTAACTGGTTAGCTCATGGAACTAGTTACAGTAATGAGTTAGCTCATGGAACTAGCTACAGTATCTAGTTACAGTAACTGGTTATCTCATGGAACTAGTTACAGTAATGAGTTACAGTAACTGGTTAGCTCATAGAACTAGTTACAGTAATGAGTTAGCTCATGGAACTAGTTACAGTAATGAGTTAGCTCATGGAACTAGCTACAGTATCTAGTTACAGTAACTGGTTATCTCATGGAACTAGTTACAGTAATGAGTTACAGTAACTGGTTAGCTCATGGAACTAGTTACAGTAATGAGTTACAGTAACTGGTAACAGTAACTAGTGTTGTGTTCAAGACCACACGATCCGAGACCAAGACTTGCCCGAGACCAGAATGCACTGAGACCAAGTCAAGACCAAGACCATAAACATGTTTTTTAAAATTTGAAAAAATATATAAATAAATAAAATGATGACAAGGTTCAACAGTTAAATAACATCTCTCTTTAATTTTAGTTTCTTTTAAATACATTTGACAGAGAAAAAAGGTGCCTGCAAAAAATTAACTAAAATATTAAAACTACTACTGCTACTGATAAATTCACAATTATTCTACATATTTGAAAACAAGATTTTTATGTCAGCTGAATGTACAGCAAGTGTTTAAAAGTATTTCTGCCAAGAAATAATGATTCTTTACACAGGTTATTTTTATTAATTCACTTAGTTGATATAGTTTAATTTGATTGCTGTAATATAACTAGGATATTCAGTTAACAAAGGTTTCCAACTGTAACTGTAAAAGTGAAACTTTCTGAAATAAAACTACAAACAAGTTGTCATCAGTGTAAAAAACATAGAGCTACAGGTAGATGTGAAACTAAATAATTGTTGAGAATTATTATTATTATTCTGGATACAGTGGAAACAGAAACTATAAAAAATAATTATATTGTGAACCTGTTTATATTGTAGGAAACATATTATATACATATATGTAATTAGAGTCTAAAGACGCAAAAAAACACCACTTTAAAAAGATAATAGACTAATATTAGACCTCTTTACAGTTATTTGACTCATTCTGCACTTGTGCGATTTGCATTGATGACGCGCTGGTGACGACATAATCCAAGATGGCGGCGGCCCGGACTACAGCTGAGATTATGTAATAAAGTCTTAAAAGACATGAATATAATGAAAAGAGTGGATGGACAGAGACATAAACATGCAGACTTTCACACGGACACACACGGACTTATTAAACACACACGGACCTCAGTAAACAGAACAGGCTTCACCGCTCGGCTGGCACTAGGACCCAGAAGCAGAGTAAGTGCGTCCCCTATCCAGCTTTCACAGGCTGTAATATCATCAGTTTATCATTTTTCCAATTATTAGAGCTACTGTCTTTACCAGGGAGATAATATTTATTACTGGTGATTGTTTTCTGGAGTTTTACTGGGATTTTTACTGGTGATTACAGAAACCGTAGCCACACACACACACACACACACACACACACGCACACACACACACACACACACACACACACACACACACACACACACACACACACCAAGGAAGGTTGTGGTCATTGTACGGGGTGGATTAAAGAATTAATAAAATATTGTTTTATCCACTTCTTCTCCGTGTTATTATCACATTATAAAAACGTTTAAAAATAACAGGAATTAGTGCTGGTCTCTAACGGTCTTGATGGAAAATCCTGAGTCCGAGACAAGAACGAGACCTTTAAAATTTGATCTCAAGACCGGTCTCGACTACTGCAACACTAACAGTACCTGGTTAGCTCATGAACTAGTTACAGTAACTGGTTAGCTCATGAATCCAGTTACTGTAACTGGTTACAGTAACTAGTTACAGTAACTGGTTAGCTCATGAAACCAGTTACTGTAACTGGTTACAGTAACTAGTTACAGTAACTGGTTTGCTCATGAACTAGTTACAGCAACTAGTTACAGTAACTAGTTACAGTAACTGGTTACAGTAAGTAGTTACAGTAACTCTACTGTAGAACCATTAATGTGATGCAGATGAACAAATTGGTGATAATTCCACCTTTGACTAAATACTTTGATTATAGTTAATCTCTGACACTGAACTAAACCAAAGCTTTAGTTTAAAGAACCAACATGTAATGTTTTCTTTACTCCACACCTACATTACAATCTTTATAAATCCACTGGTCAAAAACCAGTAGATTGATGGCCAACATGTTGAAGAAATGTGAAAAAAGAATGAATGAAGTAGCAGACGTCAGACATGCAGGAGAGGAAGAGAAAAACCTCCAGAGAGAGATAAAACGAGAGCCGTCAGGAGAAAGGTATGGAGAGGAAGGAAAGAGGATGAGCAGACACTTTCTTTATGTATTGGCTCACATTCTCCAGAGACTGTTTCTAATGTTTTATACAGACTCTGTCCAAGGTTGCCCTATAGCTTCCTTCTTTCCTTTTTCAGCTGTGTTCACGTTTAATAAACTGTGTGTGAGCAGCACAGCATCATCATGGATTCACACAAGTCAGACGCTAATTTACAATTTCACGTCAAAGCGACGTTAAAACAATGCTCGTTCATCACTGCTGGGATTCCTCAAAGTTCTCTTTAGATCAAAGTCAAAGATCAAAGGCAAAATCTAAGCATTACCAATGGAAACAACAAAGGGTTTGTGCTTTTTCTGGGGTGGATTCACTAAATGTTTAGGGGTATTAAAACATGTGCAAACGTCACTCCACAATAAGGGGTACAAACACCAGGGAATCAGGCGTGTGCAGTCGCTGCACGTCACAATGAGCCCTCAATCCATTTAGCGCGTTTCCCTCTGATGAATATGTAAAGTAGCGGAGCTCACATAGTACGACTGACAATCAGGTGCAAACTCACACGCAGAGATCAGCTGCAGTAAATGTTGACAAAAAACACAGCGGAGATGGAAAAAAAGGCTCCAGTTAATCTTTCTAGTATAAGAAAATATTTTAAATAAAACAATAGTAACATCCATGTGGGAGAGAAAACGCTGCAGACCTGCTGCGGTGTGTGTGTGTGACAGTGGAGAGAGAAGGCTGTGCGCGCTATGGGTTTCAGTGATGTTTTGAACGTCAAACGTTATTGTCGCGTTGATGGGAGCATCAGGCAAGAAACAGCTGATCAGATGTGTAATTTATGCAGTGATGGCACAATGTTCACATATGAGTGTGCGTCACACAGCGCTACTCAGGAGGTCAGACCTGTTGGATGATGGTCAGTAGATCATCTTCAAATGGTGCTGATCTACTGATTGACAGACTGTGTTGCTGTATTAACTCAGATCAATGAAATCAACAGATCAATAGGACGATTCTGTCCAAATCTGCCTGTTTTTCATGGACTGATCACAGCAAAGTTACTGAACCTGATGAAGCAGACACATTAAATTCGGGGGAAAACTATCATTAGGTTTTAATTGTTTTTATTTTGTTTTCTACTTTATTAAATGTTTGTGCAGCAGACAGAGAAGTCCATCTGTCTCCATTTTAACTTCCTCTAATATCATTTTAGTGCTTCTGTGCACTCACTTTTCCACATTGAACGAGCAAAACGCTCATTTAAATAGGGAGGTCTGCACCACTTCTGCACATGCACTAATGATTGGTGCAATCTTAGTGACTTTCACGCAGCAGGTGAAGAAACTGTGTCACCAAAGGATTTAGGGACTGGTTTACCACCCTTTATTAACAGATGTGTGACTCCGCCCCTCAGTGTTTTTGATGTAGGTTTGTTTATTTTTCTGGTTAATTTGTGTATATTCATTGATGTTTGTTGTATATATACATATACATGTATATTCATTTTTAATACATTTTTATTAACAATTCGTGTGTTTTTGGAGTTATATTGCGTTTTGTGTTTTGGTCGTAATGTACAAATATCCAAAATATACCAAAAGAGTACATATACAATTACATACAAATTCCCCAAATTACTCCAAAAAACATAGAGAATTACAGATAAAACCACAAGTTTAATTGTAGTTCTATATTATATAAAAATATATATATTTCAGGTTTTTGTTTTTTAAACTTACTTTGATACTACAAAGTTTGATTTGTTACCATTTTTCGTTGGTTGTATCTGTGATTTGGGATTTTTATTCAATGAAAACGTGTACTTTAGTTGATAAAATAGTGTTTAAAACCACTGATCTAACCCGTGCTGTGCAGTGTGTGAATGTCACATGTGACACAGATAACACATGACCTTGCTTTGACCTTCCACCCATCTGCTTTGACTAGGCCACGCCCTCCACTGCGCCCGTCTGCATGTTAGCGTCTCATTCCACACGCCGACCAAACAAGATGGATGTCCCTAATAACTAATAGCCCCGCCTCCATCGCATTTCAACATCTAATCACAGTCCTCGTTATTCAACGTTAAAAAAAAAAACATCAGTGTCTAAAAATAAGAAAAACATTTACATTATTGTGTCCTTGTTTTTAATTAGTGTTGTCAATAGATTAATTAATTATGCTCTGTGATGAATTAATCTAATTAATCTATTTTTTAATCTCATCTAAAAACTGCTGAGAAACGCCGTCAACTTGTGGTATTTGTATTTAAATTACATTATAAAGAATGATGTATAATACAGTGTTATTTATTGTTTTTAACAGACTTGAACCATTTATATTCCTCTGTATGAGAGGCTAGTGACACCTTTAGTTTAGGCAACTTGCAGCCCGGGGGCCACATGCGGCCCTTGGTCTAATTTTATGCGGCCCCAAAAGTAAATGTACAAAACAAACACAAGAATACATTAAGAAATACAAATAATTACAACATTGCTGGAAAATATAGAAAAAATACCACAAATTCCAAAAACGCAACAAAAATGAACAAAATGACAACAATAAAATTACTCATTAAATGAGAACAAAAGTACACAAAAAGACAAGAAAAACACAAAAAATGACTCAGCAAACCCACAGTGCTAAAAAACAAACAAGTAAAACAACAACAGAAATACACAAAAAATTACTACAAAAAATGCAAAATTACATCACAAATACACAATTTAACGCCAAAAAACATATTTTACAGCACAAATACACAAAAGAACAACAGAAATACACAAAGTGCCTCACAACGAGCAAGACAACAATAAACATACACAGAATGACAGAAAAACACACAAAATTACTATAAAAACTACTTAATGCTCAGATCGCTCATTATTCTAAACTAGTACAGTACCCGTCACAAGTATGTATTCATATAGTGGGAGGAGCTTAAGTGGAGTTGTCAATTATGGCCAAATGAGTATGTGTTTGAAGGTTGGAAGTACATAGAGATGTACATATTACTAGTGTTATAAAGGGTTAGAATAATGGATGTGATTTATCTGGTTTAATTCTATGGAACATGATACATTATAAATGATAAATGATAAATGAAGTTTGCATCAATGTTTGCTGTACTTAAGCAAATAGATAATAAATATCATCCTCTGTCCTAAAATTCTCCTTCTGCAAGAAAAACTAAAAAAACCCAGTGGGAAAATTAATTACACACAAACATGTGCATCTGAGGTGTGCATTAGGTTCTACATTTGTACTTCTTCACACTTCTTTTTGGACATGTACATTACATTTATATAGAAAATACATGACATTTATATAGAAAATACATGACATTTATATTGAAAATATATGACATTTATATAGAAAGTATATGAGAGCTTGTTTGTATAATCTCATTCATTGTTTGTCTCTACTACTTTTTTTTAATTTAGTTTTTTTCTCTTGTTTTTCTTTATTTTTATTTTTTACATGTTCATAATAAACTAAACTAAACTAAACACATGGTGAAAATATCAGTGTTTATAATGTTGTGTTTGTGTAGAAATGTGCATGTTTCACTGTTTGCTTTGAGTCTATTTCAAACTTCTGTTGTCGCAACTCTCTCTCTAAACGGCTCTGTGCGGCTATGAAGCCCCTCCCCCTCTCATGTCCCATCTGTAAATCAATGCAGTTATTGATGATAAATTACCTAAAATCCCAGTTATGTCACTGAGAATCAATGGATTCCAATTGGCCTCCAATAACTTCTGAAATTATTTGAGTTTCTCTAAACGGCTCTGTGTGTGTGTGTGTGTGTGTGTGTGTGTGTGTGTGTGTGTGTGTGTGTGTGTGTGTGTGTGTGTGTGTGTGTGTGCATTGATTTCAAAATAAAATATGTTTAAAAACGTAATCACTAAATAAGTCCAAAATAATGCATGCATTATGTGTGTGTGTGTGAGTGTGTGTGTGTGTGTGTGTGAGAGAGAGAGTGAGAATGTGTGTGCATGTGTGCATGTGTGTGTGTGTGTGCATGCTTTATAAAAAGCACACACAGACACATAGACATTTTTTGCATTAATATAGAAATAATACATGTTTTCTTGGTCACTTTCACTTTTTCCTGTGGACCATATTGGATGGTCTAAAGGGCCAGATTTGGCCCCCAGGCCCTGAGTTTGAAACATGTCACTTACTGCATATTCACCCCAGTTTAAGGGTGCTTATCAAATGTGCACTAGTTTTTAGGGTCTTGTTATTGCCTTATGTCAGAAATATTAAACAAAGTTTTTTTATTTTTATGCATCACGTCTGATTTTGTGACGTTATTATTTTTCATGTCCTACTGTAGCTTCATCCTAGTTGTTCACCAGCGCGTGTGAACGTTGTGATGTCACAAAGGATATTAGCGTGTTTAGATTTACAGTTGAAGGGTGCGTAAACACAGACACACCCACAGTGAGCTCCGGTCCATCGCTGACCGCTCTCTGACCTGACAGGAGAGCAGCTGCTGCTGTTTGATGTTTCACTATGACGATCACATTTCATTTACAGCCTCTTCAGCCAATCAGAGCAGAGCAGGACACGGAGGGTAAGAAAACCTTTTCATCATCTCACACACGTCACCTTTTAATGACACACACACACACATACACACAGACACACACACAGACACAGACACACACACACACACACACACACACACACACACACACACACACACACACACACACACACACACACACACACACACACACACATTTTATCACAGCGGGGCCACAAAAATGTGTGTATTTGATCAGAGGGTCACATGATCAACATTAATGTCAGCATTAGAATAATCTGAGCATTAATACAGGAAATAACAAAGAGTTTTTATAGTTATTTTGTGTTTTTCTCTCATTCTGTGTATGTTTGTTGTTGTCGTGCTCATTGTGAAGCATTTCATGCGTTTCTGTTGTCCTTTTGTGTATTATGTTTTTTTAATCAATTGTGTATTTTTTCTGTCATTTTGTGGTTTTTTAGAGTAAAGTTTTGTCTATTTCTGTGGTTGTTTTGCTTGTTTGTCAGTACTGTGGGTTTGCAGAGTCATTTTTCATGTTTTTCTTGTCTTTTGTTGTCATTTTACTGTAACTTTGTGTATTACAGTTGTCATTTTCTTCATTTTTGTAGTATTTTCTGTGTTTTTCTCTTATATTTTACTGTATTTTCCTGCATTGTTGTAATTCTTTGTTCTTTTAATATATTCTTGCTCTTGTTTTGTGAATTTTTCTGTCATTGTGTACATTTAATTTAGGAGCCACATAAAATTAGACCAAGGGCCAAATATGGCCCCCAGGCCGCCAGTTGCCTATGACTGTTTTAGTGGATAAAACCAAAGAATAAATTCTGTGCAGGTTAAGAAATAAACAAATATATAAAATCATGAGTTAGAAATGATTATGTTATGTTATTTAACCTGAATGGATGATATTTAATATTAATATTGCATTATTTTGATGTATAAAAACAATTAGAAGAGTCAGGTTAACCTAAGACGTATTTTTATTATAAACATTGGTTATTGAAAAGTGTTGATTGGACGTTATTCAAATAAAATGTGAATATATTTGATATTAAATGTTGTTTACTTGTTTATGTCCATCATTAATGTATAAATAATTCCCTTATGATAAACACTGTACACGTTATTATTTTGGATAAAAAGTCACTGAAAGCTTTTAAATGAACCGCTATCATCAGGAATTGAACCGACAACAACGAATCAAAATGAATCGTTACAGCCGTATAAAAATAAAAAATAAAAAATTGAAAATTGATCAAGAAATGTAATTAAACATTGATTAACTGAGATTTGATGTAGCACCTCCCATTTTTCATGTTTAACAAAAAATGAGGAGAAATAAAGAATTAACTTCCTGAAATGGAAATATTAATGTTTAAACCACAATAAACATCTGGAAAATCAGAAGTCTCATAATAGTTAATGTAATGAACCCTTATTATTAAGCAGGTTTAATGCCGTATCAGGAGGTTTAATAACCTAATGACATGTGATTAAACCTGTGGTTCCCAACCTTTTATGGGTCGCTATCACACATTTCTGGAGACCCTAAAAATGTTTTGTTCTTTTTAAAACATACTTTTTGATCACATTTGTGATATAGTGTTAAAGTAGCAATATAGTGATGATTATTATTATTATTATTATTATTATTATTATTATTATTATTATTATTATTATTATTATTATTAATAAGATTATTATTTAATTATTGTTTTTTAAATTAAAACATTATCACAAACACAATCTCAAACAACTGCATTATATACTTTCACTTCCTCAAATATAAATCTAGTAATATATATATATATATATATATATATACAGTATATATATATATATATATATATATTTTTTTTTTTACAAAAAATGTATAAATAATAAATATATTAATATATATGTATATTTTATTTTTATGTATATTTGAGTATATAATTCCGTTTTTTGAGATTGTGTTTGTGATAATGTTTTAATTTGAAAAAAAAACAATTAGAAAAGTTAGTGAAATATTTGTATTTATTTATTTATTCAGTTTATTTTGGACATGGTTGCATTCACAGAAGTCTTGTTTTTTTTACATGCCGAAAAAGGAGACAAGAGAAGCATTTGCTTATCCACGTCTCGTCCCGTTTTGAACACAGACAATTTACATCTAATTTTACATTTTTATTATTATGTAATTACTTAATTTTTATACTGTATTTTTTAAGCTGGATTTATATTTCAGGAAGTGAATGTGTTTTTGTTCTAGTTTTGTGTGTGTGTTCAGAGTCCTTTTGTGTATTTTTGTTGTAGCTTTGTATGTTTTTTAAGTAATTTTGTGTATATTTCTTGTCGTTTTGTGTGTTTTGGTTATTGTTTTGTGTGTTTTTGAGTCATTTGTGTGTTTTTGTTATAGTTTTATGTGTTTTTGTATGTTTGGAGTCCTTTTGTGTATTTTTGTTGCAGTTTTGCATATTTTCCTGTATATTTGCAGTAGTATTGTTGTCATATATATTTTACATTCATTCACTTCTATACACCACTGGTGTTTGACTGGTATCAATATTAATAAAACACGGCATTTAAAATCAAAGTAATTCTCATTTAAATAGACTGAAATGATAGATATAAATAGTTGTTTTTATAATGACTATGGAACGCTAAGGGAACATATAAAGTCACTCAGCGTTGGTCCCCATGAGGCTGTGATCTCACCTTTTCATCCAACATTATCCAACACTGGTAACGAGTGGAGGATCTGCTACGGAGCTAAAGTGGCTAGGTGTTATCCTTTAGCTCTGAGACATAGAGTAGCACTCAGACCTCACCTCGCTCTCAGAATGTCATCCCACATTTAGAGGTCAAAAGGTCACCGTCACACACACAAACACTGTTATTCTCATATTTTCTGTTCAATCCCTTTTTTAATACAGCCAATTACATTTTTAACTTACAATTACATCTTCAATTATCCATTCAATTACAACTAAACTATGTTCACAGGCTTTTTATCACATTACAATTAAAATCATTAGTCATTCATTAGTAAAGTTCAATTAGAATTAATCACAATTAATGACTGTGAAATTAATAAAGCAGCTGATTTTAGTTCAGAGGTTAAATACAAAGTCGTTTGATCTTAAGTGGTCTGTACATTTTAGGCGAGAATATGAGCAATTTCAACAATAATGTCTCCTCGTTTTTTTATAAATGATACATAAAGTTTGTAAAATAATAAGTGACAGATACCAAGGGTTTGGTCTTTTAAATATTAATGATTTTGTGGCAATTTTTTGTTTATTTTTGTTGGAAATTATGTGAAATATTTTCAGGAAAATTAAGTTCTTTGAACAATTTGAGATTTAAAAATGACTGAGTCATGTGATAACGGCGTGGGTAAACGATGATCCTCCAAATATTGTAGAGTTTTATTGAATTTGTGTTTTTAAATATCTGAGATATCTGAGCTGAAACATCTATAACTGAATTATTTCATCATTTATGTTTTTCTGTCTTTTTAACTTTCTGCTGCGGCCACATTGGATTCTCTAAAGGGCCGGATTTGGTCCCCGGGCCTTGAGTTTGACCCATAAATAGAAACCTTCCTCTTGTGTTAGCTTTCTGTTAGCATCTCTAATGCTAACGGGTCATAATCAGCTGTAAAATACACTAATAAATATTATCAATCATCTCATTAGTTTTTTATCTATTGTTTCCTTGTTAGGATTCATAATCAATGAAAATATTGATTTTAATATTTTTGGTGTGTGTGTCTGAGGTTTTGTTTGGTTGTTTTTTTAACTTTCTGTTATTTTGTTATCACGTTGTAGATTTTTGTGATGGTTTCTTTCATTTAGTGTAATTATCATCTTGTGTATTTTAGTTTTGTATAGTTTTCTGTTATTTTGTGTGTTTTTGTTGTCATTTAGTGTATTTTTGTTATTATTTTTGTGTGTATTTTTGTTTTGTACATTTTTCTGTTATTTTTGTTGTGAACGTTGTTGAGTATTCCTGTTGGTATTTTGTGTTTTTAATTTTCAAATTTGTGTATTTTTGCAGTTGTTTTGTATATGTTTCTGTTATTTTTGTGTATTTTTTAGTCATCTGCTGTATTTTTGGACTTCATTTTATTATTTTGTTATTTTTGTTGTGTATTTGGATGCATTTTTATTTTTGAATTATTTAAAAAAAGCAACTCAAATGTGTCTTTGACTTTGTTGCATGTGAGTAATTTGAGAACGGTAACTTGAATGTAATGATTTATGTTGATCATACTGTAAAATGCATTTAGGCTTCTGCCTGTTTCTGTCTTATTTATTTATTTTAAAACTGACTGAAACAAATAAACTGAAGGTGAAACTTTATTTTCAAAGTAAAGCAGTGAACAAATAAAACAGTAGAGGCTGAATGACTGCATGTGGCCGTCAATAATGATGAAAGGAAAACAAACAAAAAGCTTGAACAACTGTAACATTATCCTAGATTTTCATTACAATAAGTGCTGAGTCAGTAAACTGGTTAGCTCCACTGAGCTCCAGGTGGATGAAGTTTTTTTTTTTTTTTTTACACAACACAAGCCTCTGTCATAGCAGCTCTTTAGATCAAAGGCAACACTGCATGAAAGATCAAAGCACAGCCAATCTTGTATACACACACCAATGCACAGATACACACTAAACACACAATAAACATGTCTCTAATCTTAGCCACACACACACACACACACACACACACACACACACACACACACACACACAGAAGTGCCCCCGCACAGATCAAAGGGAGGAATGTGACAGATAGGAGGTGGATAAGTATGGCTGCCCTTCACTAATCACGCTGCAGTCTGAGTTTACTCTCATCAAACAACTTTCACCTTAAAACTCAATTATTGATTAGTTACGCTGATTACTGCTCATATCACACGTCCTGCACACTGTTGGTTCATTTCTACGCCCCCGCACTGATATATCTGTTAGAAACAGGAGGCACAGGGGCCACATGTGGCCCTCTGGCTAATTGTGTGCGGTCCTCAAATGAAAGGCACGAAATAACAAAAAAATTACACAATAAAAACATACAACATTAAATGAAAATACACAAAATGACAACAAAATAATCAAAATTACTCCAAAAACACAGAACATGACGGCAAAAATACACAAAAACAACAGGAAAATGTACAAAACAATAACAAAAATACACAGAATTAGAACAAATACACAGAATGATGATGAATTAATCAAAACAGCAATAAAAACACACAAAATGACAAGAAAAATACACAAAATGACAACAAAAATGAAGAAAATAATCAAAAAGACACAAAAATTAACAAATATATCAAAATTACTTAAAAAAAAAAAAAAAAAAAAAACACAGACGATGACCAAAACCACACAATTAAAACAAATACACAAAATGACGATGAATCAAGCAGAGCAGCAACAAAAATGCAGTGACTCCAAAAACACATAAACACATAAAACAGGAGAACGAATATAGAAAACTTGATTATTGACAGAAGAAACGTTGCCATGAAGCATCATACGCTGATTACTGTTCATATCACACGTCCTGCACAGTGTTGGTTCTATTCTACGCCCCTTCACTGATATATCTGAGTTAGAAACACAAGGCCCAGGGGCCACATGTGGCCCTCTGGCTAATTTTATGTGGCCCTCAAATTAAATGCACAATATTACACAATAAAAAACATACAACATTAAATGAAAATACACAAAATTCTTCAATTTAACCCTTTTCCTCAGACATCTTTATGTATCCAAGGTTGACTCGCCCAACACTGCCTCTGATCGGCTCTGGCCTGGAGAATGTTGGCGTTTAAGGTGACCAATCAAAAAGAAAAGGTGTAGCAGTGGCCGTCTATAGCAGACATAGGCAACTGGTGGCCCTCGGCCTAATTTTATGTGGTTCCCAAAGTATATGTACAAAATGACAGAAAAATAGACAAAACAAGAGCAAGAATATTAAAAATACAAAGAATTACAATGTTGCAGGAAAATACAGCAAAAGACGAGAAAAACACACAAAACTACTACAAAAATGAACAAAACGACAACAGTAATACATAAAAGTCCTCTGAAAAATATACAAAATTACAGAAAATGACAACAAAAGTACACAAAAAGACAAGAAAAACACCAAAAATGACTTTGCAAACCCAAAGTATTAACAAACAAGCAAAACGACAACAGAAATACACAAAATGCACTCCAAAAAAACACAAAATAACACAAACGCAAATACAAAACATGACTCCAAAAAACATATATTTTACAGGAAAATTCCACAAAAAAACTACAGAAACGAACAACAACAAAAATAAACAGAATGACAGAAAAACACACAAAATGAAAGCAACAATCAGCGTTAAACGGGTCCTCGGAACCACACGCATGTCGGGACGTGGTGCACGTTGAGGTGTGTTGCATGTGGGGGTGTGGTGCACGTTGAGGTGTGTTGCATGTGGGGGTGTGGCAGAAATGTTAAAGTGTTGAGACGTAGCTGATCATTTTCAAGGATTATATCACAAACTTTCTTGCAATGTTCTGTGCAAATATAATGTCTATGATTTATTTTTACCAGTAGGTGGCGCTATGACTATTAATGACAGTTGGGTTAAACCATAACTAATTTTTTTTGGCATACATATGAAAGCTGCTATAATTAATTAGCATCTACTTAGTTCTACAAACTCTTAATAACTTCCATAAGCGTAGCACATCATCCTAGTGAACAGGATGCTAAGACGAATATTTACATCTAGAAACATTCAACTTTATTGTTTCATAACACAACCATATAAACATGTATGTTTAAAATAAAAATATGAATGTGTGAAGTACTTTACCAGTGCAGTGTTGGATGCAAGAAGTATATCTCTAAAAAAAAGCAAGGAATCTGTGATGATGTCATAATTCTACAGATTTCATAGCTGTACGTGAAAATAATTGTATTAGCCTCCTATTGAGTCATTTTGCCATTGACGTGCAATTCCCCCAAAAAATCACATTTTTTACCAGTCCTAGTATGCGTTCAAATTTTCATGAGTTTTTGAACATGTTTAGACCCTCATAACTGCAATCACTTTTTTGTAATAATAATAATAATAATAGTACACGAGGTGCATTACAATAGGGTCCTATGCTCAGCCCTAATTACTATAAAAACTCTTTGTTCTTTCCTGTATTAATGCTCAGATTGCTCATCTATACTATAATGCCAGAAAGGTCTCTGTGTGTGTGTGTGTGTGTGTGTTTGTGTTTGTATCTGTTCTCTCTGAAACTTTGTCAATGGCTTCCAAACACCACAAGGTTGTGCATCCATTATGTTGGAGTACTTTGGTATTTTAGTTTTATTTTGCCCGTACGGCACATTCATGTTCACCCAGAAGTGAAACCTATTCAGCTTTTGACCTCAGTGTGAGGGGGCGCTAGTGCACATCTATCGCTATTTTACTGCACAGCTCAGCTCCAGAGCCAATCACTGTGGAGAGCTAGAGTCACGTGTGCAGCCAGAGCCAATCGCTCACTGAAGACCTGGAGTAGCACCAGACCTGTGTGCAAGCAACCGAGTGAGAGAGAGGAAGAGAGTTTAAGGCTCTTCCTTATTTGGTGATTACATTTTTAAAACGTTTACTTTCTTGTTTGTTTGACTGTTCGCTGTTTGGACCAGACGGACGGTACCCAGAAGTTATTGGCGGGCAGTGGCCGCGGCTGTTGAAAGCGAAAAAGGCAAATTTCCCGTGGATACGGCATTATAAACGCTGATATTTTCACCACGTGCTATAACCAAATGTGCACCTTGGATGTAGATGCTGAACGCACACAGAGCCGTTTAGAGAGAGAGAGAGTTGCGACAACGGAAATTTCGAATAGTTCCCGCGGGTCCGTTTTCTCTTTCTCTACACATTTCAACAACCTGTGATTGTGCGGCTGATACTCGTGAGTGTGTGTGAGAGAACCCACGGAGCAGCCAGAAGGATAGGTATCACACACACACACACACACACACACTCATACACACATCTCAAAACACACCAAACATTAGGTATTTATGATAAATATATACTAAATGAGTCAAAAAAACAAACATTTATCATGTGCATGTTCCATAGAATTAAACCAGATAAATCACATACATTATTCTAACCCTTTATAACACTAGTTATATGTACATCTCTATGTACTTCCAACCTTCAAACACATACTCATTTGGCCATAATTGACAACTCCACTTATATGTTTTTTGGCGTTAAATTGTGTATTTGTGATGTAATTTTGCATTTTTTGTAGTAATTTTTTGTGTATTTCTGTTGTTGTTTTACTTGTTTGTTTTTTAGCACTGTGGGTTTGCTGAGTCATTTTTTGTGTTTTTCTTGTCTTTTTGTGTACTTTTGTTCTCATTTAATGAGTAATTTTATTGTTGTCATTTTGTTCATTTTTGTTGCGTTTTTGGAATTTGTGGTATTTTTTCTATATTTTCCAGCAATGTTGTAATTATTTGTATTTCTTAATGTATTCTTGTGTTTGTTTTGTGTATTTTTCTGTCATGTTGTACATTTACTTTTGGGGCCGCATAAAATTAGACCAAGGGCCGCATGTGGCCCCCGGGCTGCAAGTTGCCTAAACTAAAGGTGTCACTAGCCTCTCATACAGAGGAATATAAATGGTTCAAGTCTGTTAAAAACAATAAATAACACTGTATTATACATCATTCTTTATAATGTAATTTAAATACAAATACCACAAGTTGACGGCGTTTCTCAGCAGTTTTTAGATGAGATTAAAAAATAGATTAATTAGATTAATTCATCACAGGCACTGTACTAGTTATTCTAAATGCTGATATGAATGTTGATCATGTGACCCTCTGATCAAACACATTTTATTCGGCCCCGCTGTGATAAAAGTTGCCTACCTCTGCTCTATTGGCTCCTCTTTAAAATATATGAGCGAGCAGAAAGTAACGATGAGAGTCGCCAGTGAATTGTTTGGAAGCGTGTGGTTTTCTTTAAACTAATGTGACCCCATAGAGAACTTCCTGGTATGAATTATATTGATAAAAGGATTGTGGAAGGAGCAGGATGCCAATAAAACCAATGTATTCATTATACAAACATGTAAATGTAAACAGTAATGAAATAGTTTATTTACTTCTGTCATTACATCGAACCGTGCGTGTCCAGTTCACACGAAAAACTGTTGCAGTCAAATGTTTTCCACTGAAAGGACACGCAAACATCACACACACATGCACACACACACACACACACACACACACACACACATGCACACACACACACACACACACACACATGCACACACACACACACACACACACACACACACACACACAAACACACACACAGTAATTCTCCTCCAACAGTCCCTGTGCGTGACAGTAATCTCCCATCTGCCTTGGTTTACGCTACACAGAGTGCCTTCATTCTTAACGACTGACTAATGAATTTTCTTAAAGTTGGCGATGGACCAAATTGGGGCTGAATTGTCCCGTCCGCTAAGGTAGATAAGAAATAAGAAGAAGCCTTGTCCATCTGCCATGTGACGGCCCAACACGCCAATGTGAAAGAATCTGACACAAATCAGCAGTTTACTGTGATTCTGGGATGTTTATAACATTACTGAACACATGAGTGTGTGTGTGTGTGTGTGTGTGTGTGTGTGTGGGTTAAGACCAGTGTTTTGCTAGTTCACATATCAGCAACTTTTATTGCAGTGGGCGGGGCCATAAAAATGTGACTGTATCTGATCTGAAGGTCACATGATCAACATTCATGTCAACGTTTAGAATAAAGACCAATAAGAGATTAACACACACACAACAAAGAGTTTGTGTGTGTGTTTGGTCGGTTTTGTGTAATTTTTTTTTTTTTTTTAATATTCATTCATTTAATATAATTTTCTTGTTGTTTTGTGAGTGTTTGTGTCATTTATTGTATTTTTTCTTATTTTATGTGTATTGGTTGTTGTTTTATGTTTGGATTCATTTTGTTTGTTTTTGTCGTCATTTTGTGTATTTTTAATGTCATTTTGTATGCTTTTTTAACGTGTTTTTGTTGTTGTTTTGTGTGTGCTTGGAGTCATTTGTATGAGTCACTATGTTACTAATCTAGATTAGATTAATCTACGTTAGCTGTCTTAAACTAACCAAACATTCTCTGTCAGACAGGAGCTGTACTATGAACGTTGATCACCTATGATCACAACACACTAATTAAAGCTAAGTGTTTACAGCCTCGCTACGTGCACGTGCGCATGAAAGGGGTGGAGACTGCAGCGTCTGACCAATCAATGGAGAGAACTGTCAGACTAAGAGTCTTTACAATGAATGGAGGAACAGTTTATGATCTAAAACAAATAGGTGGAATGAAAGAACTCAGACAGGAAGCTGCTGATACTGTTAATGTGTAAAAGTGTGATATTATTTATGATATTAATCCATTGGATGATAAACAGACAGCGCTCTGCAGTGAAACTTTATTACAGCACACACGTGTTTCTATTGAAGTAGATCTATTTATCACACACTGGGATGAGAACACATTGTACATGTTCCTGCTGATAATATGAGCCCCAGCGTATGAATTACTTAATGAATTACTTCAGCCGTCCTCACACACAGGCTTCATCAGCTGACTGTAAATCAGTCCATCAGATATGAATCTATATCTGTCCTAAAGGATGTCATCACTAAATGAAAGGATTCATTTCGCTGTCAGATCTGCACCAACCAGGATCATCTAACAATGTGCAGGTCGTTTTCTAAGACATCTGATTGGTCAGGAGGCGGGGCTTTAGGACTCGATAACATCCAAGCCAGAATAAAAACCTGCTGCCGACCAGGTTAGCCATTCAGCATAGACTGACATAGTGATAGCGAGTTTTGTAGTCCAGCACACACGTTAGCAATAAGAGCTAATCTAGATTTGTAGCTTACCCCCTTGGCGTCTTTTTGTGTATTTTTGTTGTGGCTTTTGTGTGTTTTTTGAGTCATTTTAATGCCATTTTGTGTATTTTTAATGTAGAACAGGAAAACGGTGATGTACATGCTCATAATTGTAGAATTGTAGAATTCCAACATGAGATATATTTACTAAGTTAGACTTTGTATAGCTGTGTTTACATTACCCTTGGAAATGTGCAAAATCTACAGTAAATAGTCCAATAAAAAAACTGGTAATAGGAACACATGAATTTCAAAAAAACACTCAAATATTGCTAGTCATTTTGTGTAATTTTAATACCATTTTGTGTATTTTTTAATTTCATTTTGTGTGCTTTTTCTTATTTCACATGTTTTCGTTGTTGTTTTGTGTATATTTGTGGTTGATTTGTGTGTTTTTTTGTTGATATTTGGGGATTTTTTAGGCCAGTTGTCAATGTTTGTGCTCGTTAGAGAAAAAAATAATTAGAATATAATTCACTGATTACCTAAATCAAAAAGTGATGCATTAGCTTTCAAATGTTATTCTATTAGCCTTCATTAATCACTACTGTTACTGTATAAAGGATATCAAATAATAAACTTTTGATGGTTTCTGTTGATTTGCATTTGCATCACATCATCACTATTATGTGTATAGGACCTCATTGTAATGCATTTTTTTATTATTATTCTTACAAAAAAGTGATCACATTTTTGAGATCCTTAACACGATAAAAAACTAAAGAACATTTGAACGCATATATTAGGACGGGCAAAAAAATGATATTTTGGGGGAATTGCACATGTGAATGGCAAAATGACTCAATGGCGCCTCCTTGAAAACTGTATTGGCTCCCAGCTGTCAGAATTCTACAGTGTACAGAAGAACTATTACTTCAGTACACTGAGGATTTCCCTGATCTGGGTAAGTTTTGTTATTTCTTTCTACCTCAAACACACATTCCCAAAGAAATGTCGTGTGCCACGTATCGACGTGTGTGGTTGGAGCTTTAATTATTATTATTATTATTATTATTATTATACATGTTTTAGGTTTTATTTGTTATGTATTAAACTAGTTAACATGCCTTACTCACGGGTGGTTGTGTGTGGGTGTGGTGGGGGCATGTGGGGGAATCTACCACCCAGTAAATACGCTCCACGACTGCGTCTTGTGATGAGTTGGGTGTTTTGGGTGGCAGCCAGAGAACAGATAAACTCATTACGCACTGCACACAAGGATATGGCTTTGTTTAACAACCCCGCCCCCCCAGGCAAATAAATAAGGAAACACTTCAGAATAAAGTTCCAATTGAAAAAGTCTCAATATTTAATAGAGAGAAAACTCTGAAATGTGTGAATGTTAAGGCGTTTGCTGCTCTGACAGACGTTCCTGTGTCCTCATCACTGGATGTTCCTTATAGTGGAACATATGAGTGTTGGCTCTCATGGGCAGCCAATCAGCAAAGAGGATGAAGGAAAGGGGTGTGTTTACGCAGTCTGTGGGTCTAAGCAAGTGCGTTCACGTAGAGTAGATTTCAGCACAAAAGCAGAAGGTGGGAAGTGACTATTTTTCTAGATAAAATTACCGTAATATAAAACGAGTCATTTCAAAAAGTAGTTCTTAAAAAAAAAACATTTTGTTGTTTATAGCCCCGTACCAAAAGGTCCACGGACCAGTGGTTGAGAATTACTGCGCTAGAGAACTACAATGACGTTATTTTAAGTCCTAAACATTTTACATACTCAAAATCCTGTTTCCCACAATCCTTAGCGCTTCTCTGTAGTCATTGTGTGTTTATCTCTCCTGCTCTGGTCGTCATATCTGAGCTTTGCACTTAATTGGCTCTATTATATTTGAGCTTTTACAGTAACGCGGTAGTTTTTCTCCATTGCAACATAATGTCAAGAAATGGGTAAAAGAAGGACCTTTTTAAATAAAATAAATAACTACAGTATTTGTTTTCAAATCTCATATAAATAAAATAAAATTGCAATGATATATTTTAGAACAGTAAAAAAGCTTATTACTTATTAATAAAGTGCAAAGAAAAACACGTTTTCTATTTTTCATGCTCAATATTTAATAAAGTAATTCGAGTGATTGATTTTTATTAAAGACACTTTGATAAAATGACTGCAGATTGTTAATAACACTTTTTATTTGAAAATAAAAAAAATGAAAGATCATGTGTTATTTTTCTTCTAAGTTTTTTCAAAAAAGGTTGAAAAACACCGTCATAGATCAATAAAAGTGTTGAAGAAGAAAATGAAAACGCAATTTTAATTATTTATTACCAATTTGATTTATGAGTCAAATAATGCATTTTAATTTTCAAATTTTCCATTTCAAACTGAATTTTGGTCCCTATTTGCTGGGTCATCTTTTGAAAATTAAAATTTGAATGTCATTTCCTTTATCATTTTAAGAAGAAAATAAAATGCAGTTTGGTTTATTTATTATTAATTTTTATTTATCAGTTAAAGAAGCATTTCTGTTAATCCATTTTAAATGAAATGATGGCACAGACACACATGCTTCCATAGTCGTCAGCAGCTTTACAGTTTGTGTGGTCAGTTTTAGTTGGAAACAGACGCACTGGGCTTCATTAAAGATCTGTGATATAATGCTAAATGTGATTTAATTAGTATGACATGTGAATGCATGTGCATGAATACGTGAAAGAGAGGGTGAGATATGGAGTAGAAAGTAAGACAGAGAGAGCATTAGCAGAGCTGTCTCACACAGATATGCACAAACAAGGCCAGATTGGGAAGGGTGAGAGGGGAGGGCATGACGCGTCTAGTTGGAGCCACAGTGTGTGTGTGTGTGTGTGTTTGATCCTATTGTGTGTGTCAACAAGCCAGCCCATTCAGCGCCTCTGTGGCTAAACTCTACTAATGAGGATTGCCTCTGGCTGGGCCGTGCTAGCATGGTACTCACAACTACTAGACTTATCAACACACTGGTGAATAGCACTAATACGCCAACACTGTGTGTGTGTGTGTGTGTGTGTGAACGCTCTGCTGTGACTGAAACATCATTAAAACACATTATTAATGGTTAAAAAGAAAAGCTGATCAGAATGAGGGAATATTAAAACACTTACAGACAGAAATCTATAAAATTACACAAAAAAAATAACAAAGTAAAAGTGCAAATACAATAACTTACAAAGACTTTGGTCAAATCACTTGAGTAAAAGTCTTAATGTACATCCATCCATCCATCCATCCATTTTCAAACCCACTTGCTCCTGTCTCACAGGGTCGTGGGGGTCTGCCGGTTCCAATCTCCGGCTCTCATTGGGCGCTGGGCGGGGGTACACCCTGGACAGGGCGCCAGTCCTTCGCAGGGCAACACAGACAAACAACCACTCACTCATTCACTCCTATGGGTAATTTTAGGGACCCCAACAACCTTACAGTCATGTTTTTGGGTTGTGGGAGGAAGCTGGAGTATCTGGAGGAAACCCACGCAACTGTAATATTCTCTGCACTACATCTTTACACTGTGATGGAAATGATCCATATCTTTGTCAATCTGCTCATATTTATAAGAAAGAATTGTAAAGCAATCAGGGTTTTGGAAGGAATTTACAAATCTATTGAAAGTTCTAGAAAATAAAAAAGCCTTATTATAAAAAATAAATAGCTTTCGTCACAACTTTTGAAACAATAATTGGAAAAATCTGCTGCAAAATTAGAGGTTTTAGGTCGTAACAATCGCAGAAATTTGTGTTGAATTTTTCGAAATAATAAAATATATAATGAATAGAAATTTTCCATTGTTTTTATGCGATTTTAAAGAAGAAATACTACATTGTGATAGATGTCGTATATCAGGATATAAATCTACCAACATTTTCTACATATTCCACAGCACTAGAGCTAACAATAGATTAAAAACCAACATTTATTTATGTGTGTAAACAAAAAGGAATGTGAAGTGTATGAGTACGCTAGTGTGAGGGCAGTCTGACGCAGAGGGAGCTGTAAGGGACCCGAGGTGAGAAAAGAAAAGCTTGTCCTCCTCCATCAGCACCAGCAGCTTTCTTTCACTGTTTTTTTTTTCTGCTTAACTCCATTTCTGCACCTTTAGTAGTGAACTATTTTAAACCTGTGTGTGAGTGCACTGGGGGGGGGGGGGGGGCTATTAAAGCTCTGTTAAAACACTTCTGATGCAGTCGGTGGATCCACGAGCAAAAGACTTGGAGAGAAGAAGAAAAAAAGAGAGGAAGTGAGCACACACACACACACACACACGCACACACACACACACACACACACACACGCACGCACACGCACACACACACACACACAGACACGCACACACACACACACGCACACACACACACACACACACACACACGCACGCACACGCACACACACACACACACACAGACACGCACACACACACACACGCGCACACACACACACACACACACACACACACACACACACACACACACACACGCGCACACACACACACACACACACACACAGTCACTCAGCGGTGAGCTGTCAATACTATGAGCACAGAGGTGTGTGAGAAGTCAACAACCTAATTCCAACATCAAACTTTGATGTGTAGCTGAGAGGAGGAGAGGGAGATGTTAACACTTTCTTTCGTTCTCCATCACCTGACCTTCACTCCTCTAAACCTTTTAAAAAGCCGGCCCTCACACACCCAGCACTCACACACTAACACAGGGACACACTTTTAAAGAAGTGACCTGCGGCTGAATTACATTTAGAGTGTTAGCAATAGATGATAGCGAGCATCTAATACACACACACACACACACACACACACACACACACACACACACACACACGGGGAGCAGAGGCTTTCAGAGTGCCACTGGCCTTATTTATTAAAGATGGTCTGAGAGAGCGAGCATGGCTGACCTGAGAAACCATTGAGGAGGAGGGCTCTTTAATGGTTCTCTGACACGCTGTGCTGGGTCAGTAGTGGTTTAGTAACAGCTCAGACAGAAACCAAGTGTTAACTTAGTATGAAAAACCATAATGTGACGTCTGACAGTCAATAGTTTGTTTGTTTTGCAGGCTAAAGTAGCATGGACGATACTATTACATTTTAGTTCTGGATCTGGATCAATAAACTGATTGTGGATCAGATTGTAAAATGCATGTTGTAAATGTCACGCTAACGTACTACTCATACTATGTCTGACGTCTAAATCAGTATATACTAGCCATGTGAATCTCCATTTGTGTACGATACGTTACAATTCAACATGACGCAAAGAAAATATACCAAAAATTTAAATAATAAACTAGGTAAGACCTGTATTCACAAGGCGAATACATATTTGGCAACTGAAAATTGACAACAATGACAACCTGTATTTGGATTTGTTGACAAGTTTGTTGTTTTTACGAATGAACTTTAAAAGTAATAATGCAGGAAAAACAGAAGACTGACCTTGACCTTAAATTTGACCTTAAGTGAAGGTGAAGGTCACGCATTGAAAGGAAATGTTGTTCAATGGTAGCTAAGGATGGAACGATTATTCGTAAGGCAGTTAAATATCGATTCATAGGTATCACGGTTCATATCGATTTTCTGAAAATTGAATCACAGTATTTTTTTAAACAGCAGAGGGCGCTATATATTTATCTTTCTCTTGTCCAAATGCTGAGGCGGCGGGCGGAATCTGCTACTACTTTCTTTCTGGCCGCCTTCTACTCTTAAACATGTTCATGAATGATTCCTTACCCCTTTAACACCGAAAGAATCCTGTAATATTACGTGAATATCAGTAAAAGTCACGTTTTTCTTTTAGCTCTGTCTGCTAGCATAGCATCTCTTCTTCACTGCTGGAATAACTGCATGCCAACGACCACTGGGTTACCAACGCCCTCTGCTCGTCCAAACAAATATCTGACGTAAATACAGTGAAATTACTGTTTTTTTTTAAAGTCCAATTGTTAAGGCACAAAATTCACTTTCAGTTGCACTTAAAAAAAAAAAAAAAAACTATTATGCAGTTTTGCATTGTTTACTATAGAACCATAATTTAAATTAATAGGTTTCTTCTTCATTTGTATTATTCCTTTATTTATTTTATTCAAGATTTATTTTTAGTTCAATTGAATTGTTTTGAATAGTTTATCAAGGGATTCTTTTGACAATGAAAAATGAAAGGAAAATAGTACAGAATTTTCTAGCTAAAGGAATATTTTTAAATCATTATTTGTCTACAGTCCCATTTTGTAAAATAAATCGTGAGAGAATGGTATTGTGAACCCAGTATCGTGAATCGAATCGTACCAGGAGTTGAGTGAATCATTACATCCCTAATGGTAGCAGTTACCAAGTTATAGGACAAAAACTATATATATATATATATATATATATATATATATATATATATATATGTATAGTTTTTTTTTTTTTTGTGACGTCATGAATCCCTACTAATCTTTTTACTGGTAGGTCGTACAGCTTCCGTCCGTTTTTGACACTTGATGTGACCTTGACCTTTACCTTGAGGCTCAGTGGCGGCTGTATCGATATGTGAGCCCCTCAGTTTGTGTAAGGCTTCTGCTCTAGCAGACCTCTGTGTTGTTGTAACTTTGTTACGCTAGAAATGTGTTTAAAACATAACGCGAAGCATTGATGGTGGATTCATTGTGCCTCAGAAACACAGGATAGAATGAAGAACAACATGAAAAAATCACCTGAAAGCAGAAGCAAACCAATCAAAAAATGGATGGATGACAAAATCAACCATAGATTTCACCCGTAAATTGTACCGATGCACACCGAATAATCAATATACTTGCATCGTGCACGTTTGTATCCAGATACGTATTCATATCAATTCATCTCCGCATCATTAGTACGTACTGCATAGACATTAGATTAGAGGTGTACATTGCTATGAATCTGACGATATGATATATCATTTTTTCTCACACCTTACATTAGATACAATGAATAAGATTAAGTATGTAAGAAATACCAGGATGTATACACACTAGTCATACTCTACCGTCCCATGATGCATTGGGAGCGAAATGTTTTTTGTGTATTTTTGTTGTAATTTCTGTATTTGAAATTATTCTGTTTGTCTTTTTGCATATTTTTATAGCTGCTTTGTGCATTTAGCAAGTCATTTTGTTCATTTTTTGTAGCCATATTGTGTTTTTCGAGTTATTTTTGTGTGTTTTCCAATGTGAACATTTTTAAATTAAAGTTAAAGGAAGTACTGCATAGAACTGAGAGGGAGATTTATGGTCATGTTGTTGATGTAATGTGATTGTTGATGATTTTAAATGTGCTTATTGATTTAATGCTGTTGAATGTTTTCTGCTGCACTTTTTGATCATGTAAAGTTGCCTTGTGTATGAAATGTGCTATACAAATACATTTGCCTTATCTTTTTATAATCGTTTTCTATAGTTATTGATCCCTGAAGGGTAATTCAGTTTACAATTACCCTGCTTTTATTTGTGCATTTTGGGTTTCTGAAGACATACCTATTTGTGTTGTTGTCTTGGTCATTTTGTGACTAAACTTGTATATTTTTGTAGGTCATTATGGGTTTTGAGACTCATATTTGTGTTTTATTGTTGTGATTTTGTGTTTTTGGAGTCATTTAGCATGTTTTTACTATTGTTTTGTATGTCTTGCTGTTAATTGGTAGTCGTTTTGAACTCGATTTTGTATATTTTGTGGTAATTTCTGATTTTGGGATCATTTTACGAGTAATTTTGTTCATTTTTGTTGCCATATTGAGACAAATTTGTGTTTTATTGTTGTAATTTGTGTTTTTGGAGTCATTTTGTATATTTTTGCTATTGTTTTGTGTATTTTTATGTCATGTTGTGCCTTTTGATAGTCGTCTTGTGTGTTTTTCTATCACTTCTGTTGTTCTGTTACAATAGTAATTACAGTAACTTGTTGCTCATAGTAACTTTGGAACTGATAACATGTGAAACAAGCTGCAGTGCACAAGCATGAGGCACATCATCCAGAGAGAATTCTGATCTTCTTCATCAGCAAAACGAAGCTACGTGCTACGCTAACGCGTTATTTGACGACTAATTGGCCTAAAAAAGTGTTGCGCGACCGTTATGAAGGCTCATATTCTTCTTCTGTGGTGGTATACATTGTTGTAGGGAGGGCTGGTCTCTGCATGAATAAGTAAAGACAGTTGGAGGACCAAAGTCTGTTGGCTGACATTTCCACCCCACTGATTTCTAACACATTAGGAACTCCCACTACCAATAATGAGCCGGAGGGGGCGGGGCTATCAGAACCCTCTGAGCACATAAGGTTGTGACTCACCACCTATTATTATCAACTAAATATTCATTTTCTATAACTATAGAGAACCATCGAATGTTTGATGCATCGTGTTTTCCTGATAATCCTCCTAAATATTAACATAATATTTTCAAATATTAATATAAAGTGACCATACATCTAGTTTTACCCGGACATGTGCTCATTTCATGTGTATTTATTTTGTTTTGTGTCATTTGGCGTACTGTGGTGTATTACTGTTGTCGTTTTGTTCATTTTCGTAGTAGTTGAATCTGTTTTCTGTGCTTTTCTTGTCTTTTACTGTATTTTCCTGCAATGTTGTCAATCTTTGTATTTTTTTATGCTTCTTGCTTTTGTATTGTGTATTTTTCTGTCATTTTGTACAATTACTTTAGGGGCCACAAAAAATTAGTGCGAGAGCCGCTAGTTGCCTATGTCTGGCCTAGAGGAAGTTAAGTTTTGAGTTTTTAGTCAGTTTTTTTTATAGGAAATGATTCTCATTGTTTTAATGATTGACAGACTTTAGGAAGGTTTATATGAGATTTTTCAAGGACATATTTATAATGCATAATATATGTGATTTACTTGATTTTTTAAAAAAAGTCTTTGTTATACAGAGATAAATACATGTTTTAAACCATATTGATAATAACTTATCTACTATATTGTATTTTGCCATTACAAGGTAGAAAACGAGTACTTTGAGTACTTTGAGTATGCCCAAGTGTTCTCTTTTTGTAAATGAAATTATGGTCACCCTAATAATAAGATAAAACATGACGATTGGTTGTCTGTTTTTGGGGTAATTTTGAGTGTTTTTCTCACATTTTTTGTGGGTTTCGGTGTTCTTGGTCATTTTATCTGTTCTTTTAAGTCATTTTGTGTATTTTTGTCGTCATTTTGTGCGTGATTGATAAAGAAAAGCAAAACATCTCCTTTAACAAGTGTAATTAAATTAAAAATAAAGTGTTTTCATGCATTTTGAGCTCATTGGATGCTCAACGCGTTCAGGAAACTCGTTGGCCTCGGTCCGAGGGAGGTCTTACTTGTGATGAGTGGCGTTCTTCAGCCAAAAGAATGTGTGTGTGTGTGTGTGTGTGTGTGTGTGTGTGTGTATCGCAGTCCAAGTGCCCCCATGCCCTGGCCTCTCTCCCCCCCACTGCGGGTGAGTTTATTCACAGGAAATGCAGGGGTGTCTCACGGGTGGATGGGCTGATACGAAGCGACGTGGCGTCTCCAGCGAGCCAGGAACTTAGCATGTCAGGCAGGTCAGCACGGGGCAAGTAGACAGTCAATAAAATATTCAATACACTACTCCCAGTTCATGGATCTAATACCTCAGAAAAGAAAGAGTCTCCTGCAAAAATCTAGGATCAGTGTTTTTATATCAGCATGGGAAACGTTCTGATGAAGAAACCCAACAAAGAAGTCAGGAATTCATGTTCTCAACCGCGGGCACTAATGCCTTACTGTAATCTGATTACTTTTCCCAAGTAACGCATGAAGTAAGGGATTACAATTAAACACTAATTAGATTACAGTTAATTTCCCCCAAACAGGCTGCGTTTGTTTTTTTGTGTCATTTTGTGTGTTTTTCTCACATTTTCTGTGAGTTTTTTTTGTCCTTTTGTCTGTTTTTAACATTTAATAGCTAGTCTGGATATGTAATACAGATATTCACAATTTAAATTAACATTTGGGATATCTACAATGACATTTTTACTCCACAATTGTAATTTCAGATATCCACAATGTAATTCCTCCAAAGATAAATGACGTCACTTTCCCCATTGATGTGTATGTTTGTAATAATAGATTTATTTAAGACAGTTATAGATGAGATGTGTATATCTGCAACTTAATGATGACTATCCATAACTCCATTTATAGATATCTACAATTTCATTCTGACTCGTCACAATTCCAAATCAAGATATTTTCAACATTAAAGATATCTTTGATGGCATTGGTAGATATGTTTAATCATGTTTTAACTAGTCAAAATGACGTTACACAGTAGATATCTTGAACTTGAATTACGCCAAGTCAGAATGAACTTGTAGATATCTCAAACTAGATTTACAAATAGTCATGATTTAGTTACAGATATAAATTATCAAGTTAGAGATATCTTTAAATGAATTGTGGTTATAGATATCTAAAGGCAGACATACACTGTACGATTTTTGGCCCATTTTGAGCCGATTTTCGACTCGTGCGACTATTTTGTGGGATCTTGCGAGTCTCTAGATCATGTGTCGTGCATCGTGTAGTAACATGGGGTCACGAGAAGTGATTAACACCTCACGACCAGCTCCCGATCAGCAGTCGCTCCTCGTGAGGGTATCTCACAGTTGAAGCAGTGCCACGAACCAGCTCACCGTAAACTCTCACACTGCGCATGCGCGAACACCGTAGGACTGCTGTAAAATTGACAGACTGTACTGTCCACGTCTGTCCATCCAACTCCTGGTCCATCACGTCGCCGTCTTTTCTTTTTAAAGCTCTTTTTAGTGTCTTTCCACTTCCGGGTTTTTCTTCTTCGTCTGTTTTAATGGCGACGCTTCAGAGTTCTTCTTCTTCTTCTTCTTCTAATTTGTACGTTGCATTAGCAGAGTAATGAACACAATTCTGATTACCATAATTTCCTGTCTATAAGCTGCTACTTTATTCCCACGCTTTGAACCCTGAGGCTTAAACAATGACGCGGCAAATTTATGGATTTTTTTTTCTGGTTTTCAAGATTTTCAAGAAAATTGAACTCCGTTACATTAGACGATGTGGATCAATGAAACTATTTACATTAAATCGTTCACGCTCCAACAGAATCATTGAGATGAGTCATTTTGTCATAAACACACCCGTATCATGGCAACGACACAGAGAAACGCCTTCAAGTTGTCACACAGAGAGAGAATAATTGGGGGGTGCAAAATTGCACCCCCCAATTATTTTTCTTTTTTAAAAATAATTTAAAAAGATATAATAAACATGAAACACACCATTTATAATGACTGTACATGTTTTCTCTTAATTTTAATATTAATATTAAAAATCTGTAACTATACCTGCTAATCTTCTGCTCATATTTATATTTATTTTATTTGAATTATTGTTCTATTCTATGTAATTCTGTTGTGTTGTTTCACATTGTGTTCTTTGGTTTGATGATTTGTGTTACTGACTAGTAAAATAGTTTTTTTTTTTTCCAATGGTTTGTTGTGTCACAGAATTGCATTGTTTTGTATTGATATTTAATATAAATACGTGCAAACCACTACATTAATTCTAATTAAATTCAGTACATCTACACGTCTGCTCTATGTTGTCACCATTAATTTTTTATTTTTTTCTAGATCATCACACTCAGGCTGATTAAACCATCCTATCTGAGCCGGGACATGAACATATATACAGTATTTATTCTTCTAATGTCTTCAAACACTTTTATTGATACACACAGGCCTGGTCAGGTCAGGTTACACTCCCAGTTAGGATCATGGAAAATAACATTTGCTCCATCTCAGTATCTATGTTAGACTTGTTTTTTAGACCTGTGTCCTGGGTATGATGGGTTTATGGGGGGACGGTACTCAGCCATGTTGGGAAGTCACACAGCGTCTCACCCTGGTATATCTCACCCTGTCATTGAACAGACCAAGTATCTGTAGTGTAGTCATAGCGCTCAACAATTCTTTTCCCTCTCAAACACGAGATCATACCTGTCAAGTTTTGAATTTGAAAATAAGGGAAATTTTCTGGCGCCCACTACCAGCTGTCCCACCCACTCAACCAAGCTCCCTTATATTTTAAGACAAGTGTACAATAAATGTAAAATATCCACTTATCAACCACTTACTAAATACAATAATGTGATTACAATCTGGTAGGTCGACCTTTATTAATATTAAAATACTGTAAACATTCCTACTAGGGCTGGTGATATGAACCAAAACTCATATCTCAATATATTTTCTCAAAATGGTGAAATATGATATAAATCTAGATCATTTTATTAAATAAAGTCTGACCAGAAAAACAATTCTGGGTTAAATTTGCCACAAAATGTCACACAGGCTCATTTATTAATAAACAGCTGATCAATATGTGACACTTATTAATCATCTAACTGAGCTTTACATGTTGTTCTGAGGAGTAAAAGCAGCGACTCCATAATAAGCTATAATATATACATATATATGATATATTATAGTTTTCTATATCACCAAAATAGAAAACTCAATACATCTTGAATCTCGATATATCGCCCAGCCCTAATTCCTAAATTATAAAACAGCCTAAATAAAAACATAAATGTGTATATGAAGTTCATGTTTATTTAATATACTTACAGTTTATATACAAGTCAACACGTTGTATATTTACTGTTAATTTAACATTGCTTGTCTTTAAATTAGACATTAACATTTTATTTTTATTATATATGTTATTATAATTTCTCATGTTCACTCATATGGTTCTCTGGTATTCACTAATGACTTATTAGACACATTTATTACAGACTTTACATTATTTAACACTTTATAAACAGTGTATATTTATGGAGCTTGTGATTGGATGATTTTTCATGGTGACTTACGTGGTTCCTTCCTCTGTGGTAGACGTTATAATATCAGTTATTAATCTAACAGAACGTGTAACTGTGTCACATCCTGATGGTCTTTATGAAGATAAACTCTATGTTATATTTTATAACATATTTACACCAGTTCTTTGTTTTTATCACCAGAACGTCTTCATTCATCATCTCTGTTCTGTTGTTTCTGGGTTTGTTGCTGATGTCAGCACTAATCTTGCGAGAACTGTCATTGAGACCATTTCAGGTGGAAGTTCTCACGAGGCTAGTAACGGCGTTCAGTTTAGTGATGCATCTTTTAATATTATTACATTAAAATACGGGATATTTACGGGAAATTAGCATCCAGCTTTAACCACCTTTAACCATCAGTAAGACGGCGTTCGGAAACCGACGGCAAAAAAAGGTGTTGTAGATCCCAGACTTGGAGCGGGAGAACAAATGTTTAGCCATGACAAGAACGGTATTAAAAACCAAGAGGTGTAACAAAGGTTTAGACATGACTTTAAGGGTATTAGAGACGAAGAGGTGGTTTGTTTTTACCACATTATTGTTAAGCACATTATCCGTAATGTATCAGCCCGTCGTACCTTTGGTAACAGAGTAGAAATGGCTCCCTGTCGTTCCTCAGGCATGTGGTTTATCCACCTTAAAACACTTTGATAAACTATGATCTCCTGAGCCACAGTAAGGTCATCCTGACCCAGGATATCAACCAGCTCCTGCACCGCAAGCTGCAAAAACTCTTCACAGAGTGAAACCTCCTCAAAATTCTCACAGATAAAGTGAAAGACATCATACTGCATTTGAAGAAAAATGGGAACATTTCAGGCTTTTTGTAAACAAGTATCTTCTTCTTCTTCTTCTTCTTTTTCTTTTTCTTCTTGATATTATTAATAATATATGTGGAAACAAACAATTATATGTTAGCCTTGTAACCAGGGCCGGCCCGTTATATAGTCAAATGCTAAGGGTGCCATAGAGCCAGGGGGCGACAAATTAGTGAAAAAAAATGTAATGACTAAAGCACTGATATTAATAGCATACTAAACATGATAGTATTATTAAAAAGTAGTTTTAATGACAATAAAAAAAACCTGGAAGTTTTGAATCTTTTCACAAAATGTGAATGTCAAAAGCAAAACATTTTAGTCACAAGTATTTAAATTAAAAATAATACTTGATCAGCTAAATTATCACTAGAGGGTAATTTAAATGTATCGGTCTTTTTTTTTTTCAGCAAAGTTACAGGCACTGATAGAAGTAAACAATAAACGACATAAAGTTGTTAAATCGCTGTCTTCGTTTTGTTCAGGAGGGATCTGTGCTCTGGAATCTGAGGCTGATGGAGGAGATTTATTTATATAGCGTATTTCATACACAACTCAATGTGTTTTACATGTTCAAAAAGTGCAACAGAAAACATTTAACAGCTTAAAATCAATAAGAAAATTTAAAATTGTCAACAAACACATTACATCAAGAACTCAATCATACGCAGTAGAGAAGATAGTTCCTTTAACTTTGATTTAAAAATGTTCACATGTGATGCTGACTTCAGCTCTGCTGCTGTTTGTTCCACTTCTTTGCAGCATAACAACTAAACACAGCATCACCATGGTTACTGTGAGCTCTGAGCTCCACTATCTGACCTGTGTCCATAGATCTATGAGCTCCACTATCTGACCTGTGTCCATAGATCTATGAGCTCTGAGCTCCACTATCTGACCTGTGTCCATAGATCTATGAGCTCTGAGCTCCACTATCTGATCTGTGTCCACAGATCTCAGAGACTTGCTGGGTTCATACCTGACTAACATCTCACTGATGTATTCTGGACCAAACCCATTCACACATTTATAACCAGCAGCAGAACTTTACAGTCTCCTCTGAGGCTGACTGGGAGCCAGTGTAAAGTGTTCTGACCTCTTTGTTCTGGTTCAGACCTGAGCTGCAGTGTTCTGAACCAGCTGTAGATGTTTGATGAAGACCATTACAATAGTCCAGTCTGCTGGAGATAAAAGCATGGACCAGTTTCTCCTGATCTTTCTGAGCCATTAAACCTTTCACTCTGGAGATGTTCTTTAGGTGGTAGAAGATGTTTTTGTGATAGATTTGATCTGATGCTGAATGTCAGATCTGAGTCAATCAGAACACCAAGGTTTTTGACTTGGTCTTTATCTTCTAAAGATCCAGACTCAGATACTTGCTGACAGCAGTCCTCTTTTCATTGTTACCAAAGACAATCACCTCCATCTTGTCATGGTTTAGTTGAAGGAAGTTTTCACTCATCCAGCAGTTTACTTTTTCTAAGCAGTCACACAACACCTCAATGGGACCATAGTCATCTGGGTTGAGTTCTGTCAGGAGAACTAACTGACAGACGGAGACAGAGTGGAGATCAGAACAGCCTGGATACTGTATCCGCTCCGTCTACAGTAAAATCATCCAGTTTGTAATAGAAAAACAATAAACAGCATGAAGTTGCCAAATCACCACGTTGGGTTTGTTTAGAAGCGATCGTGTCCGTATTCTGGTGGAAGTTCATGGTAAAAAGAACGGACAGAGGGAGGCGTGTCAGTCTGGATCCAGTAAAAAGTCACCATAAAAAGCTGTAAATGGACAGATATGCAGACGTGGAGCAGTGACGAGGAGACTCCATGTGGAGATGGAATCTCATCAGAATACACGAGATTACACGCAAATGTCCCTTCAACCTAACAGGAGTACAGCAGCCCGCCTACCGGCCTGTTCTGATTGGCCCAGTCGCTTGAAGGACACCCTCATCAGCCAATAGGGTGAGGTCTATCTGACGATGCAGCATTTGTGTGGATTTTTTTGGAAAATTGCTAAATGATTGGAATGCGGTCAATATAAAGGTGTGCTTTACAGCATGGACATGATGGTAATCACAATGTAATTACAGATGTATTTAAACAGAGTTTACACTACAGTCAAAACTCAAATACAGATATCTGCAAGTGGCGTTTAGGAGGTGTGACGAGGTGAAGGGCAGTTTTCATGAGGTCACTGTAGTAACTGTATCAGAGTTTTGACTATGATATCTCTAACTAATAGAATTTTGACTAGTCACAATCATGTTGTTGCTATGTATAATGTTAATTCTGATAGTCAAATGTAGCTATTAAATGTTAGGAGGGCGAACCATAGGTCGTGAACCATTATATTCCACAGTGGACAAGTCATTAAGTTAAGGATTAATTCCACCCTTTCCTCTCTCTTTGGTTTTCAATGTCCAGAGTGCTGACCACAGAGAGGCCAGAGGAGTGAGCAGAGCGGGCCCTGGACTCTAACGTGTGACGTTAGCACTAATGCTAATGATCAGTCAGCTGTGCTCAGGGTGCGTCACATTAATTCAGCGTCTGCTCAGACAGGCGCCCTCTGTGGACTGGGTGGAAACAGTGGAAAACCAGCTGCCATCTGCCTGTTTTCCTGATTAACCCAGACACTAAGATGTCTTCTGACTCCCTCGTCACCCCTCCCACCCCCACCCCCACCCCCACACTCATCCTCCCCGTGTTGCTTCCGTCTACTTACATTTTTAACAAGCCTCTCCTCTGTCTCCATCTCTTTTATTGTGTCGTCGGAGTGTGTGGTATTTTATTACTTACACTGCATAGATTGGTTGAGTACACTGGATCAGTGTTACCCACTCAAACGGTTTTCCTTTCTCCCCCTGAATAATTGATGGAAATGGATGGTTAAGGACAAAGGCAATGAAGACTCCATTAAAGAGAGAGATGCTGAGAGGTGCTGACTTCATAATAACCTGAAGAAGTCATATATATAATTATGGATTTTAAACTAGATTTCCCCATCGACGCATCCAGGAAATATGGAATTCTAAACTGAAGGATGGTGCATTATAAACGTCTCATAAAACCAAGAAAAAACAGATTAAAAAAACTCTCATTGTGACTATAAAAGTTTCTGTGGTTTTTTTCAGGTTGTCTTTTAGTTATTAAAAAGTGTTGATCAACTTTTATCACAGCAGGTCAACCATAACATGACTGTATGTGATCTGAGGGTCACATGATCAACATTAATGTCAACATTTAGAATAAAGTTGCTTTCTGTGTTTGTTTTCTGTCTTTTTGCTGTCGTTTAATGTTTTTTTGGTGTAACTTTGTGTTTTTTGTTGTTATGTTTTTTTGTGGGTTCTTGAAGTCATTTTGATAATTTTTTCACATTTTGTGTGGGTTCTTGAAGTCATTTTGATAATTTTTTCACATTTTGTGTGGGTTTGGGTTTTTTTGTTGTTTATTTTGTCTGTTATTGAATTCATTTTGTGTATTTTTGGAGTAAACCTTTATTTACCAGTATATTGGCTCCAGTTTTGTGAATTTCTCTGTCAATTTGTTAATTTTTTCCACAATTTGTGTGAGTTTTTTGGTCATTTTGTAACTACACTTGTGTATTTTTGTTGTCATTATGGGTTTTGGGACTCATATTTGTGTTTTATTGTGGTAATTTGTGCTTTTAGATTTATTTTGTATATTTTTGCTATTGTTTTGTGTATTTTTCTGCCATTTTTGTGGTAGTTTTGTGTGTTTTGGAAATAACTTTGTTCATTTTTGTTGCCATATTAAGTTTTTGGTGTCATTTTTTTTGTATTTTTGTTGTTTGTGTTTTTGGAATCATTTTCATGTGTTTTTGTTCTCGTTTTCTATATTTTCTTGTATTTTTCTTTATTGTTCCCTGAAGGACAATTGTGGTTCTAGTTACCCAGCCTTATTTTGTGTTTTTTTGTTGTTGTAATGTGTGTTTTGGGTGTAATTCTGTATATTATTGTTAATGTTTTTCTTTCCATTTATTTTTGGGGGCCGCTCAAAACTAGACTGAGGGCCACATTTGTCTGATCTAAAAGACAAACAACACAAATTAAATGATGATTCTGTTCCCAATGCCACGCTGTTTGTAATGTTAATATGCATCTAAGGTAAAACAGAAATATTTACGAGTGAATATTATAATTATTATAATTTCTTTGGAACAACACAAACATTTTTCTCTGTTAACATTGTTTTCTAAAGAATTACCCATTTTTATTGTGTATTTCTGTTGTTGTTTTGATCATTTTGTGACTAAACTTGCCCATTCGTGATGCCATGTTGTGTTTTTGGAGTAATTTTTGTGAGTTTTTGTTTTGTTTTCTATATTTTTCAATCATTTTAACTTCAGACGACTTTATAGACCCCTGAAGGACAAAAACCTGCCTTATTTTGTGCTTTTTGTTCTCGTAATGTGTTTTTGGAGTAATTCTGTACATTATTGTTGCCATTTAGTGTATTTTTGCTGTTAAATGTTTCATATTTTTCAGTCATTTTGTGTGTGTTTGGAGTAATTTTGTTTGCCATTTTATATATTTTTGTCGTCATGGGTAATTTTGTTCATTTTTGTTGCCATATTTTGTTTTTTGAGTAATTCTGTATATTATTGTTGTCATTTAGTTTTTTGCATTTATTTTGGGGGACGCTAAAAACTAGACCGAGGGGCCACAAACAACACAAATAATGTTAATATGCAACTAAGGTCAAATTATGAATTAATATTCTAAACTATTATTATTATTTTGACATATTTTTTAAGCGTAGCTGCAGCACGCTAGCAGCAGTGAGCTTCTGTAGACCAGTAGAACCAGTAGGAGAGCAGATCCATGTGCTGTGGAATCAGAGCTGTAAGCAGAGTTGTTCCTGGACAACAATAGGCCACATTTACTCAGATGCTGGGAGTCGATAGCAGGCGTTTGCCGTCACAAAGGGCCACTTCTCTGGCTCCGTGAGAATGGCATGTTAGTTCAACTCTTTGATACACGACACTGTTCCTCTGACCACGTGTATTCAACGGACAGTGGGCCGTAGGGATAACTTGGCTCGCCCACTTTTTCTAAGAGGCTGTGTTATGACGTTCTCACTCAGCCCTGAGCGTCTAATGAAAGATAAGTTGGTTAGAAAACAGTTTCAATAAAAATGTGTTTGAATCTGTATTAATATAAATCAGTGGTTCCCAAACGGTGGGCCGCGTCACACTGGTATTATTTAGGGCCCTATAAAACAGAATCGGGTTGCAATGCCGTCACCGTGAGGGAAAGGAAGGTTTTTTTAAATGTTTCTGGGGAGCGCTCATTCTGGTCCATCCTGTCCTCTTTAAACACCACGAAACCACTAAACACCGTCTAAACTGGCAAAAAAAACTACGGGAATCATCCCCGACTCCTAAATCAGAGCCACCAGCGCCCGCTTAACTTTAACGTGTCTGTAAAGCTCCGTCCATTTTGTGAAAACATGACTCAGCATTAACCAGCTTCACCTGCTCAGAGCGTTTAAACATCTCATCAGAGCTACAGAAGATCTGTGGATGAAGTTGTTCTGTTGTTGTGGACGAGATAATCAATACCAGTGATTGTAGAGTCTGAAACATCATAGATTAATGATAACTTCTGATACTTTGTCCATTTATTTTTGTTTAACCATTACTTTCTGGAATGATGTCATCAGGATGATTAAAATTAGGTTAATTTAAATTAAGTTGATCAAAACTTAATCAATAAACCTGATCAGATTCAGTTAATCATTGATCCCTGAGGGGAAATATGGTGACATTAATGTTGTTCTCATACATCTTTCTATGACACATGAATAATTAAAAAGGAGCAGTCAGAATAATCCATGTCATTACAACTTATATCTACCTTTTAATTATTTTTTACATACATTTTTGTTAAATTATTGCTTTTTTGATTTATTAGTATTTATCTTGTTTCCTCACAGGAGTTAAAAACTAATATTTTCTGAAAACATTGAATAATATTTCTAAAAAAAAACTGAATAAAAAAACAATTATGTGGAAAACAGAATTTGAAAGAAAATCAAACAGATTTTATCGGGCTTTAATTATTGCAATATAAAACTAAACAAAAAATTATTTTTAATATACTACTTTGTATGCACTCGATACCTAAATGTGTTTTTGAAATATTTCTTTAATAAACATTTCATGAGTAATATACTGTTGTTGTCTTTGTCACATTTTATTTGGCATTAGTAAATAATGATGCACATTTACAGATCATGTACATGATACCAGTGATAACACGTGTTATAAATACTATGTTGCACAATATGTGTGCATTCAGATTTGTACCATGTGCATGTAGAGGGGTCAGTGTGTAGAAGCTTTAGCATCATTGAACGCTGTTTGCTAAGCTAATTAACTCTTTATTATTTCATTTATTTAGCTGATAAACTAAATAATCAATACATCACTTTGGATGGTATTATGTAGATTTAATCAGTCGTACCTGGAAATAATTGTCACAATGCTGATAGTTTCTACTGTAAGCTTTTCTTCAGTGAGCTCACACACTATTACAGACTGTAAATAACTACAAATATAACTTTATCTACGGTATCTGTTTGATGAGTGTTTTCTGCTGAAGCTACTCATTATAATCCTGTTAAAGCGAGGACTCATTATGTGTATTTTTAAAGTCATTTTGTATGTTTCTGCTATTGCTTTGTTTATTGTTCTGTCGTTTTGTGTAAGTAATTTGTGCATTCTTGCTTTGGAATTACGTTGTTTGTCTTTTTGTATATTTTTTTAGTCGTCTTGTGTGTTTTGTAACTAATTCGGTCAATATAGTTGTTGCCATTTTTGTGTTTTTGGAGTCATTTTTGTGTGTTTTTGTTATTTTTTTCTCTATTTTTCTTTATTGATCCCCAAAGGACAATTTAGTTTACATTTACCCTGCCTTATTTTGTGCATTTTTGTTTTCTAAAACATCTGGAAAGTAGCTCTTAGTCATTGTAAAATCTTTATTTTGTGCATATTTTTTGTCATCGTTCATTATTTTAAGTTCACATCAGAAAACAAAGCTATCACATGAACCATCACATCATGGAGGAAGACGACTAGCAGTGAAGCCTCTCAGTTATTGTGTGTCTGGTCTTGGGATGTGTTACAGGAAGGGGGCGGGGCTTGAGGTCTAATGTCAGGCAGATGACAGATCTGGAAGATTCTTCTCTCTGGTGCCCACAAGGCAAAGAAGAACCGCTGTGGTGTATACATCGCTAAACACTTACCGTCTTAATGCCACATTTCTTCCCAGATCCCGGAGGGGGGGAGGGGGGTCGGAGGGGCAAGCTCAATATTACACAGGAGGCCATTCAACAGCACTCCCACTCATCCCAGAGTGCACACACACACACACACACACACACACACACACACACACACACACACACACACACAGACACACACACACACACACACACACACACACACACACACACACACAGACACACACACACAGACACACACACAGACACACAGACACACAGACACACACACACACACACACACACACACACACACACACACACACACACACACGTCTTGCTTTTTGGGACCTGCTGAAAACATTCTTGGGGCCATTGGCAGAGTTTCAGATTGTTTCCGGGGGGGCGGGGGGGGGCAAATAAACATTAGAATTAAATATATAGACCATCTCCAGATTTGCGCCCACAACAATGTGTGTAATATATACAATAACGGAAATATTATTAGCAAAATGTGCGTCAACGCGTCGTAACGTCCATCGTCATGAATACAGGTCAACATACATGTTCTCACTCATTCACGCTCTGTAAGGATTAAATACTTTTCAAATACAGCAGCATATCACACGTATCATAACCTGTTAGAAAGCTTAGAATGTGACATTTTTAACCATATAAACTATTAGAATAGACACAACCATCACAGCAAACACACTCAATTATTTTGTCAAACTTGGAAAAGAAAATGGCGACATTAACAATCCCATCTGATCCCATCATCAGACAGTGGAAAATACAACACTGCCAATAGAACTAACAACAGCTGGATTACCCTTGATGTAGAGACAAAACAAGGTGACATTGTGGATGAAAAGGGAAGAATCTTCCAAACACCTTCGAAAGAGGAACTATTCTTGAACTGGAGGAATGCTAACAACGTCTGGCAGGGAACAAGGCCAACAGATGAGAATACACAAAAAAGAAGAAATCAAGAATGTTTGACCAGAGAGACATGTAAACCCATGTAAATCTGCGATGGTAAAACAGGGGACGGGACCCGGATAAGCAAACTGCTTCTCTCGTCTCCTTTTTCGGCATGTACAAAAAATGTAAAAAAAAAAAAAAAAAAAAAAAAAAGTGAATGTAACCATGTCGGAAATAAACTGAATAAATAAATAAAAATAAATAAACAATCCAGCATTGCTCACCATTAAAGCCATGCCATGTCTTACTAAATACATATATTCCATCAAAAATCTTCCTCAGACATTCAAAAACCCAATAAATCCCAGCGTTTCGTCCAAAATGCTGTAAAAAAAATAAAATGTAACGTCCTATTTACAAGAATAAAGCAGCTCCGTCCTGATTTCTTCTTCTGTTTTTATCTCTGTGATGCTGAACCGTGTCGTTAAAAATCACATTTTTTAGATTAATGTTGTAAATTCATGATAAAATCTTTCTGCTTCTTTTTTACTGCAGTACCATACATGACCTGCTGGGTGCAGTGTCGCTTCACCATTTACGTTGTGAAGAAAAATTGCGCAAAACAGAAGAAGTCACATGACTCAAGCTCCAAAAAATATCTAATGTATTTTTAAAAAACAACAAATTAATTCATAGGTACGTATATATTACAGTCATGTGTTTTATGGCACTTAAAATCCTTGTATATTATGTATTATATTATGTATTGAGAATTTTATTTTTTCAAATGAATTTGGGAAAACTGTAATGAAAACTTTTGGCCACTGGGGGGCAATGCTCCCCCTTCCCCTGCAATCTTTGCGTATTTCTTGGGAGCAGAGCCAACATATCAAAGAAAGAAAGACCTTTGAAACTAAATCTAAGTTTAAACCTAAATTTTTGTTCAGATTAAAGTAGGACCCTTAGTAGTTACAGATGATGGAACATTTTGGAAATATATGACACTGAGTGACAATAAATCATGTTTTAAATACAGAAATCTGTAGTCCACCCAAAAAAACTCAAGATTTACATCAAATGCGTAATGCTATTTCCCATTCCACTCTTTGGTGCCGTTACACATATGTCATTGTTACAAAGCTGAGAGCCTGTAGAATTAGGTGATATCAAACACTATGGGAGTGGCTTTAGCCCTGGCCAATCAGAGCTGGGTAAAGGAGGGACCTTCCTCTACGCACAAGTGCTATGCACCTCATAGGACGGATTTGTCGACTGAGAAGTGCTCAGATGTGTTTATAGAAATATCTGACTGACTACACGATTTCGATTTATCAAAATATGGAGTTTTATTCACATTAAAGCAACTTTTGATAAGAAACAACAAAGATAATACATCATTTGTCATCATTGCTGACTTTTTTCATTGTGTATTTACTGATTCTGTCGCGTTGTTTTGGTACGTACATACCCGACCTGTATGTCACTGGATTCAGCTCGGCCTGTAGTTTCAAGTAGTCTCTTGTTATAGAGATCTGTGTTTATTTTGTGAATCAAAGCAGGGGAAAAGTGTTGAGTATGTGGAGTTGTCGACTTTTCCCTCTATGAACATTATGGCCTGGTGTGTGTGCTGTGAATGTGGGTTGGCTACAGTTGTAGCTTCTGAGGATTACAGAGGTATAGAATGTGTGATTTCAATAGAATGTGTCATTTCATACAACATTTAGACCCGTGAGAGTCACAGAGGCTGGAGCTGCCCCCGCCAGCGGGTCTGAAGGGGCTGAAGAGGTTAAAATATTTGTACATTATATTAAGAATTGTATTTTTTCAAATTAATTAGGGAAACTGTAATGACAACTTTTAACCACTAGGAGGGGGCAATTCTCCCCCGTGCCCCCCACAAACTCCGCCTATGTCTTGGGAGCAGATCCAACATATCGAAGGAGGAAAGACAAAGAATCATCATCTGCTCCGTCACTGGTCAACTCATAAAAAAGCACCGACCAATCAAACTGCCCGAAACAACGATGCCAAGCAGAAGCGTTGTGAACGTAGATTTTTGTTATCAGCTCAACTCTCACACTGCTCAGCGTTTTCCCCCCGACCAGGACAAAGTGGATGATTTGAGCACAACAACAATGTAAGAACTCAAAACCACTTTAAATCACAAGCCTTTGTGGCTCGTAGATGTTCAGCCACAGCACTTCATAGTGTGTGTGTGTGTGTGTGTGTGTGTGTGTGTGTGGCCAGTGAAGGGTGATGAACAGACAATGATAGTCACAAGAAAAAAGAGCCGTCAAAACAAGCTTTTCCTGACAGTGTTTGATTAAAAATGATGACAGTGCACAATAAAAATAATAGAAGTAGAACTGGAGCTTACCTGGTTGTTCCAATCAGAGTGTAGAAAACAGGTCACATGACATGAAAAAGAGAAGGACATTTTGTATAAGGGAAACATTTCAACAAGAATTAAATTTAATTCAAAGAGAAATTCAACGTTTCATTTAAAGTCCTCCCAGATTTCAGAAAAGACGGCGTCTAAGACATTCCTAAAAAGGAACGATGACGTGTCTGGTGCACATGCATGAGATGGTCTCCTTTGAAGGAGAATATTCTGAAGTTTCTCTAGAAGAATTTTGAAAGCGGTAGGTATCAGTAAAACTCAGTTACTGTAGTATGAACATGACAGTAAAAATATTTCCATCCTTATTTGATCATAAACAGTTATAATTGAGTAGTGTGTATTACATACAAAACAAAATGCCATCAAAAATATCAATTTTTGAGGATTCTAAAGCTGTTTTTAGCTGGAAATGACCAGACTAGTGGTGGGACTCAATTAAAAAAAAATCTAATTAATTACAGACTTTGTAATTCATTAATCTAAATTAATGAACTAAGAATATTTGACACGAGAAGCAATGTTTTTCCATTTTAAATGTATTCTGGTATATGACTGAATCAATGAAAACAATAAAGGATCTTAAACATCTAATTAGTGTTTATCATTTCCATCATTGAGTGCGAACATAATGTGTAACAATAAGAATAACAAATATTATGATTGTATTGTTCACAAAGCACTAACTTATTATTATTATTATTACACATCAATTTAATATGGTGCTTTTCTGGGTACTCAAAGTCACTTTACGATGAAAGGAGCAGTGTTGGGGTTTGGTGCCAAGCTCAAGGGCACTTACATTTAGCTAAGTAAAAACTACTGTAAAAACTACTTGCAAAACAGACATCTACCAAAATGACAGAAAAACATACAAAACAATAGCAAAAATATACAAAAATTACTCCAAAAACAATATAAATGCAACAAAAATGTACAACATTACTTGCAAAACACAAAAGATGACAAAAAAATATACAAAAGGACAAACAAAATGAGTCCACAAACAATTTAACGCAAAAAAACACAAATATGAGTCCCAGGACCCTAAATGAAAACAACAAATACACAAGTTTAGTTGCAAAATGACCAAAAACAACAACAAAAATACACAATAAAAATAATTATGTCTCTCTTCCATTGAGTCATTAATAAACAGAACAACTGATAAACAATTGATAAATTGGGTCAGACGATGCTATCTGTATAGCAGCGCTTCTAGCCACGCCCACACACACACACACGCATGCACACACACACACGCAAGCACACGCACAGAAAACACACACATTGAGTTTATTTGACAGGGATCATAAACAAATATATTAGTCCCACGAGGGGAAAAGATGCTACGCTATGGATTTAGCTAAAGCTAATTTCCATCTGCGGGTTCCTAAAAAGAAAGCATGGTATAGAAGCAGGTTTACAACCAGACAAACTCGGAAATACAATAACATGCAACACAGATTAAAGACAGTCAGAGACATGCAGACAGACACACACAACAAATCCAGGGGATTTAATCGAACAAAATAATCTTAAACTATAAAAATACTAGGGCTGGAACTTTATTGCATTAATTCATTACAGAAAAATAACACAGTTAATCGCTTCTTTTGTTAGAAATTGTTAGAGAAAAAGTTTGTGGATCACCGGAGCTAGCCTCAGCTAACACCTCATTGCTAAACATGTAGCAGCTACCACCTCAATGCTAAACATGCAGCAGCTAGCACTTCAATGCTAAACATGTAACAGCTAGCACCTCAATGCTAAACATGTATCAGCTAGCACTTCAATGCTAAACATGTAACAGCCAGCACCACAATGCTAAACATGTAGCAGCTAGCACTTCAATGCTAAACATGTAGCAGCTAGCACCACAATGCTAACAATGCAGCAGCTAGCACTTCAATGCTAAACATGTAGCAGCTAACACCTCAATGCTAACCATGTAACAGCTAGCACTTCAGTGTTAAAGATGTAGCAGCTAACGCTTCAATGCTAAACATGTAGCAGCTAATACCTCAATGCTAACCATGTAGCAGCTAGCACTTCAATGCTAAACATGTAGCAGCTAACACCTCAATGCTAAACGAATAGCAGCTATCACCTCAATGCTAAACATGTAGCAGCTAGCACCTCAATGCTAAATGAATAGCAGCTATCACCTCAATGCTAAACATGTAGCAGGTAGCACGTTCTGTACAAAGTGCTGTTTTTATTTTAATACAAAAACTTTTATTTTAGAAGGTTTAATAAAAATCTAGAAAATAATGAATATATTTTAGTTAAATATAAGTTAGTGCTTTATGAACAATGCCATCATAATATTCTGTATTCATATTATACATTATGCTAGCACACAGTGATGGAAATAAACACTATTTAGGTGTTTGAGATAACTTATTGTTTCATAAACCAAAATACATTTCAACTTTACAATGTTGATTCTCTCGTCAAATTCTGTCATTTTTTTAATTAAGTCCATAACCAAATTTTAAGTTGTGTCATAATGTAGAATTTGTTTTCTGAAATTGAATTTTTTTGTTTTGTTTGTTGCTTCTGTATCTCTACCTCATAATGAGGTTTACAGCTCTATGATAATTGAATCCCACCACTAATAAAAAGGAGTCCCCACAGCATCCGTCCCAGAGTTAACAGCTTTATTTGGTTTCCCAGTAAAAGCTCTGGCAGTGTTTTTATTATTAGCCATAGTTTCTCCACAGGAGACGGGACGTAATCTTCTCCATGCTGACCTGGGAGCTCGATCACCGTCTTATTAAACACTTTATTTATTAAACACAGACCTGACAATATGAATACGTTATTAAAAGTGGGTGAATTGTGTATGTGGAGGATATTACAGAGATCAGAGTGCTTTGGTCTCCTGTCGAGAACGTTAACATCTTGTTCAAACACTGATTAAAAAGGGTTTAGTGTAGATTTGTATTGTTTTTATGTCTGTATTCAGCAGGAAAAACAATAATAAATGTAGTTTAGAAAAGATTGATCAGCTTTGGTTATTAGTGAGTGTCAAATCATGGACTATGTTTTTAAACGGGTTTGTTGAATAATAAAATGGATTCTATGGTGATCAATGGATACTTGAAGTTATTTTAAAAACCATGACAACAGGTCATGAGCATTATTTCTCTTTAAACCAGTGGTTCACGACCTTTTTCATTTTTATATCACAGATTTCTGGTGAAATTATTTTTTTTCATCATGTTTGTTATAATGTGTTACAAATACAGCGTAGCCAGTATTAGTGCACAATTGTGACAATATGCACCAGCTCAGATATTTTTATACTGCATTTTATTTTAAATATATTTATATATTTGAGAAAGTGAAAGTATAGAAATACAACTGTTTGAAAATAAATAAATTCTTCCTCTTCCTGCTCTATATATCTATGTCTGTGATGTTATGTATTGATTTTCAATTGTGCAAAATAGATCAATAAAATAAAAATAATAATCACATTTTTTTTTAAACATATAATTTTAATACATTATTTATTTATTTTTGTTACTATACGTTTCAGGGCAATCCCACTTTAATTCTATTTACCAGGCGACCCCACATGGGGTCACGACTCCAAGGTTGAAAAATCCTGCTCTAAGGACACTACTGCAATGAAACAATAAATAATAAATAAATCACATTTAAAAATACAATTTTAATGAGTAATTTCTATTTCATGTTATTATTACCAGACATTTCAGGCCAAAGTGTTTGTAACGCCTTCAAAGCACAACATGCAAAAATATTAAATCATGACAAATTTGTTCAACTAAATTCTTGCAAAAAAAAAATGAATTAAATCTTTGTCTTTCTTTAAAAAACACTGATAAGTCCACAGTTATCTTAAATATGTGAACATCAGGTGTGTTTTTATTGAGGTGAATGAGGACCAAACGTAAGAGTTCACATGGATTTCTGATATAAAGTCTGACACATAAGACACTGGAAAAGATTTACAATCAGTGAGCTAACGCTAACGCTAAATGTTTGAAGTCAAACTACAACATGAATTATTCAGCAACAGTTCACATTGTTTCTCCTTATTATGGCATTAATGAAGCTGAAGAATAACAGATAAATGCTGGTCTCGACTGGACTTGATGGAAAATACTAATTCCGACCAATCTGAGCACGAGAAAAGACCAAAACCTTCAAAATGTGGTCTGCAGACCAGGACCGGTCTGGAGTAGAACAACAAACATGGAACATTGTCCATAGCTTTTAACAATAGACAGAAAATACCAGTAAAGTTTTTAGTAGGGCTTTTTTTTGCACACATTAGTATTCTCATTGCACAGGAAATGATTTAGCTACACTGTAAACCAGAGGTGGATTGTATTGTTTATTGTACAAAGCAGTGATCAGACACTGTTATTGATGACATGATAAAGTGTCTTTGTTTAAAGACATTCACAGGACGTTTCCTCCCAGAGGACAGCAGCTCTAGCACCCAGCGGAACAGGTGGGTGCCCTCCAGAGACAGTGGGTGCTGTCGAGGCTCTTTGGGGAGAAAAGAGGGTCGCAGATGGTTTTCTGAACGGTGATAATTAACCTAGAGCCTTTTTTTATGAGCGACAGTGCAGCTGGCAAAGCACGAGTCAGCAGATAAGGGAGGTGGTGACGGGCCTTTTACACCTGGGCCTTCAATGGTGTGTGGATTGTTTTCACCTCATTGCTCAATCATCACAGGTGGAAAACACTAATATTTAGCAGCCAAAAGGAAGTTTAACTTACAATTAAAACTAAAAGAAAAATCAGTTTTTCCATGTAGCGCAGATAAAGCAGAGCTATTAACACCAATAATCAAATATTCAATACTGTTTACAGGGATCCTCCACTAATTTAACAAATGTGGCCTCAAATCTTTGAAAAGTACTTATTAGTAGATCTATGTCGAACAAAACACATTATTATGCACCATATTTATTTAAGTGCCTTTTAAAAATGGGACTACTTTACAGTTTTAGAGCCTGTGTTCCTGATGATGTCACACGGCCCCACTGCCTGTAAACATCTCAATGTTTTTATTGGAGTGAAGCATTCAGCCTGATTATTACATCATTTAGTAGCTTTTTCAGTCTAAATAACAACTTGTGCTGCTTTTGGTTGTTGTAAATAATCAGAAAAAGTTAAATATGCTAATGCTAACCGCTTTTGTTCACGGAAAGAGGATAAAAACAGTTGTGACCAGAAAAATTATCTGTGACCGCAGGAGGCGACAGTTCCAACTCTGAGGTTTCATAGTAGACAAAGCTCTCCTAAGTGACCTTAACTTTCCCTTAAACAGTGTGCTGACATGCTCTGGTGGCTGAAGTTAAAGAGTAAATCACAGACTGTGGAGGACACACAAACCCTGAGGATAGAAGAACTTTTTGTGGAAGAACGTCAACATCTCCTGAGGCTCATGATGTTATGATTGATTCATTTTCCTCTGGTTGTGATTTTGGCCGATGTCAGTGCATGGGCGGAGCTTATGTTAGCAGATTATTGTGCTTTGATTGATTGTTTAGGATCTTGAAGGATTTTTTTTTAATCCAATATAAATATTATGTACAGACATTTAAAGACCTACAGTAAATCATACAAATGAATTAACAGTTAAAAACATAAATTAATGCATATTGTTAAAAGAAAAAAAATCATTTTTTAATTTGTTTTTAAGAAATATAGATATAGTATAATAGATTTAAAATGTTTGTAGTGCATTGTGTGTATGTATATTTCAGTCTTCAGTGATCATTACATTTAATTAAATTAAATTACCTGAAGCATTTCAAGTTTTAATTCTGATTAATTTAACAAACAAAAATAAATAAATCAGGGTAAGTGCAAAGCTGCCATAAAAAAATATATATTTACAACAGTAAAGTAGCAAGCAAATGATATTTTTAAATAATAGTAATGTGATGGTGACCATCAATATCTGAGCCCTATTTTTATGTGGTACTGTAAGTCTTACTACTATAGCTCTTGTTTTGAAAATCCCTTGTGGTTGTGTTCCTGGTGCTCTGTAGTCAATGCTGTTGATAAGTCATAATATCATTCACTCTGCCTTTGGTTCTCCACATTATCATGGGAATAGCTATGAGCCCGAGGACAGTCTAACCCTGTACACTTAGCCGTGTGTCCTGTGCTCTGACCCACCGTGGCCACCGGCTGTAAGAAGCCGCCGCTGCCTTTGATGTGCGCTGAAGCTCGACAGAATGAAAGGGACAGAAGCCTTTATAACGGCTTCAACAGCACAAAGTGTCTCTGCTCCGTGTAAAAGCAATGGCTCAGGGTCAGGACGGGAACCACGGGGAAGAAAAGAGCAAAACAAAGTGGATATGTGTGTAATCATAAGTTTTGTGTTAAAGCCATGGAACTGCCAGAGGGGATATCTGGAGATTCTGAAAGAAACAAGTCTAAGCCCAGCTCAGACTCTCATCTACTCACACAGCCTCACCCTTTCCCATAATCCCTTTCTTCATGTATTCCTTACACCTTTACGTGAAGTTCAGACTGGCCCTGGAGCGTAACCCCTGCCCACTCCCCCACCCCCTGCTAGCAAAGTGCTAGTTCACACAAAAGGAGAGGCAGTGAAAGTTGTGCCTGAAAGGTCATGTAGATGTCGATAAAAAGACGTTATCTAGTGATGGAGGTGATGGAGGGAGGCCACAGCTCAGGGGAACAAGCTCTTCCCCACTCTGCCTGTGTGGGGTCCTATTGTCCCGATGGTAGAAGTTCAAAGGTTCAAACAGCATCTGAGATGATGCTGCTGGCCTTCTTCCTCAGATGTTCTTTAGGTGTGGGACACTACATGGTCTAGGCCCTTCTGATCAGATGCTCTTGGATCCCACTGTGATGTAGTGTGTGAGGACCCTAGTGATGGTGGACCTGCAGAAGTTCAGCAGCAGTTTCTGAGGAACTCATTCCATGTACTGTAAGTGTTGTAGCTTGTTTCTCTCTTTCTCCTCTCCAGGATACATTCACACAACTGATCCAAGAGCAGTTAAAACGCTCTAGGATCAGTTTGTTCTGATAGTCCTCCTCCTTTGGTCGGTGTGAACACACAATCACAGTCTAGATCAACAAGGAGAATTCTAGCGATTGTTTCTGTCGGTATCAGAACGTTTCCAGTCAAAGTCTCGAGTGATTAGGAACGTCGTGAGTATCGGCGATAACGTAGAGTACGCCATATTGTGGGGGATCAGGAAAGCTAGCGGTGGTGCAAACCACTGCTTTAAAAGCCCTAAAAGCAGGACAACTTGTTGCTGCTCCATTGTTGAATGTTATGAAAGAACTCTAAAGGTGCGGTCACACAGAACACAACTTTAGCAACTCAAGAGACTAGATTACATTCAAAATCAATGTAGATGATGCAACGTCAAGCGACCTCCCTTCCAGTGACAGTTGTTTTTCTTGAGTCTCTGAAAGTCACTCAAAGTTGAAAAATTTGAACTTCTCAAGCGATATCCAATTGGTAAAGAGTTTCTCCCTACGTCACTACCCAGGTCGTCACTGTCTGTAGAGCTGAGGCTGCACTGAGAGGGCTGTACACTTCCTCTACCTAATAGGGACCAACATTGACGTGACGTACTCCTTGAATAAGCCTTTTAAATGCTAAGTATATTTTGAATGAACTCAACTTCAGTAGTAAACGACTGTAGAAGAAGTGATCAGCCCTCTCAGTGCTGCCTCCAGCTCTGCAGACAGATACTACTGCCTGGTCGTCACGTCACTGGAGCAATGAAGTGACCCAAAACTGCAACAATGTTCGAGCGACTCATCACGGGCGATTTAAGCTACTATAGTCACTGAAGTCGTGTTCGATGTGATCGCTTTGGTTAGCTCATTGAACTGGTTACAGTAACTGGTTAGCTCACAGATCAGAAGTTGTTCTCTGAACACAAACCCAGATAAACCAAGGAGATCAACTGATCAGCTGTTCACCACCCATTCAGACCCAGTCCACCACTAAACCATTCAGACCCAGTCTGGGACTAAACCATTCAGACCCAGTCCACCACTAAACCATTCAGACCCAGTCTGGGACTAAACCATTCAGACCCAGTCTGGGACTAAATCATTCAGACCCAGTCTGGGACTAAACCATTCAGACCCAGTCCACCACTAAACCATTCAGACCCAGTCCACCACTAAACCATTCAGACCCAGTCTGGGACTAAATCATTCAGACCCAGTCTGGGACTAAACCATTCAGACCCAGTCCACCACTAAACCATTCAGACCCAGTCCACCACTAAACCATTCAGACCCAGTCCACCATTACACCAGAGAGAAAGAACCCTTAGTGTTGGACCTGATGGTTCCTGATCTGTGGTTCCCAGTAAAACCAGTTCTTTCTCTCTAACCTGCAGATGTTCTGCTGAAGGTTTCTTCCTGTTTCTCTTCTCTATCATCACTGATTCTGCTCATGAGAAAATGTTAGTTTTGATTAAAACATAACTTTATGTTTTGCTACCAGGTCTCAGTGAGACGTAATACCCTTCATAGTTGGTCAGTGATCAGTGGACAGTTCAAATGTTTAATAATTAGGGCTGAAACAAAGCGTCGACGTAATTGATAACGTCAATGCAAAAATATGCACGCCGATACGTCGTCCGACCAAAACAAAAATGGCGGCGCAGGAGAACAACTAACGCAAGTGGCTGATCTGAGTTTCAAAAGTGCAAGACAGTGAAGACACGCACTCGTTTGTCAAAGTTAGTTGTTCCAGTAACACACACACACACACACACACACACACACACACACACACAGTGTATTACTTTAAGTTATTTTCATGTGAATGAAAAATTAAAAGATGAACTACACAGTAAGGTAGTTCTATGTGTTTTCAACATAAATGTTAAATTATGTTGCTTCAGAACAGATGCCATGACCTCTGACTCTGAATGTATTATTTTGTACTTTTATATTCTTACTGAACTTTATTTTGGAATTTTGAGTTGAAGAGCAATAAACATATACTGTAAAGTTAATAATGTTTTAAATATGTAAATCAACATGTATGAATTACTTTTAGTCAATTAATGGGGAGATAATCGATAATCAAATCAAACTGGAAAAATGAATCGTTAGATTAATCGTTTAAAAAGTGATGGTTTATCCCAGCCCTAATAATAATAATACACATTTAATAGTGTTTCTTTTTGTTCTGTTATGTTCTTAGAGTGACCTCCTCTTCTCTGGGGTTTGGTTAGTATTGAAGCAGTTTGTGGTTTAGCAGTGGAACTGATTAAAGGGGGTTAGAAGTCAGTGTTAGTCAGTAATTAGTCAGTACCATGATGCCTCACCACATGATGTAAGGTTTAATGATGGTAAACTGTTTTCCTCTCTGATGTACACTAGGTTGTTGGGCCCCAGATAGAAAAGCCACATCACGCTCCATCAGTGGGTTCTTACGTTAGTGTTCTTTATGGTTTTTAAACAACACTTACAGTTTTTAGTGTTGGGACATTTTCAGTGAAACGCTTCTTGTTTCCCAGAACTATGAATGTTCTCTGACCAACATTGATCTAGTCCTGTAGAGGAGGGGCTCATCATCTGGAACCAGAGCCTAGTCTATACTGGTCTATAGATGTCTATACTGGTCTATACTAGGCTATAGTGGTCAATACTAATCTATAGATGTCTATACTGGTCTATACTAGGCTATACTGGTCTATACTAGGCTATAGTGGTCAATACTAGGCTATAGATGTCTATACTGATCTATACTAGGCTATACTGGTCTATACTAGGCTATAGATGTCTATACTGGTCTATACTAGGCTATAGTGGTCAATACTAGTCTATAGATGTCTATACTGGTCTATACTAGGCTATACTGGTCTATACTAGGCTATAGATGTCTATACTGGTCTATACTAGGCTATAGTGGTCAATACTAATCTATAGATGTCTATACTGGTCTATACTAGGCTATACTGGTCTATACTAGGCTATAGATGTCTATACTGGTCTATAGATGTCTAAACTGGTCTATACTAGGCTATACTGGTCTATACTAGGCTATAGATGTCTATACTGGTCTATAGATGTCTATACTGGTCTATACTAGGCTATACTGGTCTATACTAGGCTATAGATGTCTATACTAGGCTATAGATGTCTATACTGGTCTATACTAGGCTATAGTGGTCAATACTAATCTATAGATGTCTATACTGGTCTATACTAGGCTATACTGGTCTATACTAGGCTATAGATGTCTATACTGGTCTATAGATGTCTATACTGATCTATACTAGGCTATAGTGGTCAATACTAGGCTATAGATGTCTATACTGATCTATACTAGGCTATACTGGTCTATACTAGGCTATAGATGTCTATACTGGTCTATACTAGGCTATACTGGTCAATACTAGTCTATAGATGTCTATACTGGTCTATACTAGGCTATACTGGTCTATACTAGGCTATAGATGTCTATACTGGTCTATACTAGGCTATAGTGGTCAATACTAATCTATAGATGTCTATACTGGTCTATACTAGGCTATAGATGTCTATACTGGTCTATAGATGTCTAAACTGGTCTATACTAGGCTATACTGGTCTATACAAGGCTATAGATGTCTATACTGGTCTATAGATGTCTATACTGGTCTATACTAGGCTATAGTGGTCAATACTAGTCTATAGATGTCTATACTGGTCTATACTAGGCTATACTGGTCTATACTAGGCTATAGATGTCTATACTGGTCTATGCTAGGCTATACTGGTCTATACTGGTCTATAGATGTCTATACTGGTCTGTACTAGGCTATACTGGTCTATACTGGTCTATAGATGTCTATACTGGTCTATACTAGGCTATACTGGTCTATACTGGTCTATAGATGTCTATACTGGTCTATACTAGGCTATACTGGTCTATAGATGTCTATACTGGTCTATACTAGTCTATAGATGTCTATACTGGTCTATACTAGTCTATACTAGGCTATACTGGTCTATACTGGTCTATAGATGTCTATACTGGTCTATACTAGGCTATACTGGTCTATACTGGTCTATAGATGTCTATACTGGTCAATGCTAGGCTATACTGGTCTATAGATGTCTATACTGGTCTATAGATGTCTATACTGGTCTATACTAGGCTATACTCGTCTATACTCAGACTCCCGGTGTTAAGGGGGTGCAGGGTTGATATGTGGGGGTGGCACACACACACACGCACACACACACACACACACACACACACACACACACACACACACACACACACACACACACACACACACACTGTAGTATATGTTATTCCATTGAATGGGGTAAAAGCAGGGGTTTGATTGGAACAGAACATTTACTCTGGAACTTCTTAATGTTTTTGAACTCAATAAATTAATAAAAAAAATATTTTAAAATATTTAAAATGCTCACGGAGCTTATCTGGGCCTACACACATTCCTGACAGGGCGAGGGGGCGCTATAGCCCCGTCAGGAATGTGGGTAGCAACATTCTGTTCCAATCAAATCCCTGCTTGACAGTGTAGCACTGTCCCTGTCTATACTAGTCTATACTACTCTATGTTGGTCTATACTAGTCTATACTACTCTATGCTGGTCTATACTAGTCTATACTACTCTATGTTGGTCTATACTAGTCTATACTACTCTATGTTGGTCTATACTAGTCTATACTACTCTATGCTGGTCTATACTAGTCTATACTACTCTATGCTGGTCTATACTAGTCTATACTACTCTATGTTGGTCTATACTAGTCTATACTACTCTATGTTGGTCTATACTAGTCTATACTACTCTATGCTGGTCTATACTAGTCTATACTACTCTATGTTGGTCTATACTAGTCTATACTACTCTATGCTGGTCTATACTAGTCTATACTACTCTATGCTGGTCTATACTAGTCTATACTACTCTATGCTGGTCTATACTAGTCTATACTACTCTATGCTGGTCTATACTAGTCTATACTACTCTATGTTGGTCTATACTAGTCCATACTACTCTATGTTGGTCTATACTAGTCCATACTACTCTATGCTGGTCTATACTAGTCTATACTACTCTATGCTGGTCTATACTAGTCTATACTACTCTATGCTGGTCTATACTAGTCTATACTACTCTATGCTGGTCTATACTAGTCTATACTACTCTATGCTGGTCTATACTAGTCTATACTACTCTATGCTGGTCTATACTAGTCTATACTACTCTATGCTGGTCTATACTAGTCTACACTACTCTATGCTGGTCTATACTAGTCTATACTACTCTATGCTGGTCTATACTAGTCTATACTACTCTATGCTGGTCTATACTAGTCTAAACTACTCTATGCTGGTCTATACTAGTCTATACTACTCTATGCTGGTCTATACTAGTCTACACTACTCTATGCTGGTCTATACTAGTCTACACTACTCTATGCTGGTCTATACTAGTCTATACTACTCTATGCTGGTCTATACTAGTCTAAACTACTCTATGCTGGTCTATACTAGTCTATACTACTCTATGCTGGTCTATACTAGTCTACACTACTCTATGCTGGTCTATACTAGTCTATACTACTCTATGCTGGTCTATACTACTCTATGCTGGTCTATTCTAGTCTATACTACTCTATGCTGGTCAATACTACTCTATGCTGGTCTATACTATTCTATGCTGGTCTATACTACTCAATACTAGTCTATACTGGTCTATACTACTCAATACTACTCAATACTAGTCTATACTGGTCTATACTACTCTATACTACTCAATACTGGTCTATACTAATCTATACTTTTCTATACTAGTCTATAATGGTCTATACTACTCTATACTGGTCTATACTAATCTATACTTTTCTATACTAGTCTATACTGGTCTATACTACTCAATACTACTCAATACTAGTCTATACTTTTCTATACTACTCTATACTACTCAATACTGGTCTATACTAATCTATACTTTTCTATACTAGTCTATAATGGTCTATACTACTCAATACTAGTCTATACTACTCTATACTGGTCTATAGTACTCTATACTGGTCTATACTACTCAACACTGGTCGATACTACTCTATACTGGTCTATACTACTCTATACTAGTCTATACTGGTCTATACTACTCTATACTGGTCTATACTAGTCTATACTTTTCTATACTAGTCTATACTACTCAATACCAGACTATACTGGTCTATACTACTCTATACTGGTCAATAGTACTCTATACTGGTCGATACTAGTCTATACTGGTCAATACTACTCTATACTGGTCTATACTACTCTATATTGGTCTGTACTACTCTATAATGGTCTATACTGGTTTATACTACTCTATATTGGTCTGTACTACTCTATAATGGTCTGTACTACTCTATAATGGTCTATACTGGTCTGTACTACTCTATAATGGTCTGTACTGGTCTATACTACTCTATAATGGTCTGTACTACTCTATAATGGTCTGTACTACTCTATATTGGTCTGTACTACTCTATATTGGTCTGTACTACTCTATAATGGTCTATACTACTCTATAATGGTCTGTACTACTCTATACTACTCTATAATGGTCTGTACTACTCTATAATGGTCTGTACTACTCTATAATGGTCTATACTACTCTATAGAGGTCTATACTACTCTTTAATGGTCTATACTACTCTATAATGGTCTGTACTACTCTATAATGGTCTGTACTACTCTATAATGGTCTGTACTACTCTATAATGGTCTATACTACTCTATAATGGTCTATACTACTCTATAATGGTCTATACTGGTCTATACTACTCTATAATGGTCTATACTGGTCTATACTACTCCATACTGGTCTATACTACTCTATAATGGTCTATACTGGTCTATACTACTCTATAATGGTCTATACTACTCTATAATGGTCTATTCTGGTCTAAACTACTCTATATTGGTCTATACTACTCTATAATGTCTATACTACTCTATATTGGTCTGTACTACTCTATAATGGTCTATACTACTCTATAATGGTCTATACTACTCTATAATGGTCTATACTGCTCTATACTGGTCTGTATAATGGTCTATACTGCTCTATACTGGTCTGTATAATGGTCTATACTACTCTATAATGGTCTATACTGGTCTATACTGCTCTAGAATGGTTTATACTACTCCATACTGGTCTATACTACTCTATAATGGTTTATACTACTCTATAAAGGTCTATACTACTCTATAATGGTCTATACTGGTCTATACTACTCCATACTGGTCTATACTACTCTATAATGGTCTATACTACTCTATAATGGTCTATACTACTCTATAATGGTCTATACTGGTCTATACTACTCTATAATGGTCTATACTGGTCTATACTACTCCATACTGGTCTATACTACTCTATAATGGTCTATACTGGTCTATTAAAATTGTCCTCATTAGAAGATCTGTCTAATAAAACACATTACGCACCATATTCACATAATTGAAGAATACTTTATGGTTTTTATTTTATTAACCAAATGTTTGATGAAAAACCAATGAAAACTTCCATCCATTGATCCATTTTCTGATCCGCTTGTACCTTTTTTTCAGGGTGGCGGGGGTCTGCCAGTGCTTATCCCCAGCTCTCATTGGGCGCTAGGCGGGGGTACACCCTGAACGGGGCACCAGTCCATCACAGGGCAACACACAGACACACAAACAACCACTCACTCCTACACACAGTTTAGAGACTTCAATGGAACTAAACATCATGTGTTTGTGGGAGGAAACCAGAGTATCTGGTGACAACCCACACAAGCACAGGGAGAACATGCAAACTCCACATAGAAAGGACCTACGTGTCCACCCCAGGGCTTGAACCTAGGACCTTCTTGCTGTGAGGACATGCTAACCACTACTCCACAGAGCGCCACCAATTAAAGCTGAGCAATATGGACCAAAAATCATATCTCAATATTTTTTATCAAAATGCCCATATACAATATTAATCTGGATATTTTTTAACTCAATAAAGTCTGACCAGAACTACAATTCTGGGTTAAATTTGATTATGACAAATGCCACACAGACACATTTATTAACAAACAGCTGATCAATATGCTCCACTGTGGCTTTTTCTCCTATAAGGGACAGCACGTGTGAGTGAGTTCTGTAGTGTGGCTTGTTTAGATGAAGGTGTGGATTAGAACACACTCAGTGATCATCTAACTGTGCTTTTCATGTTCTGAGAAGTAACTAAAGCAGAAAAACAAGGATCAGAAATATGGAAAAATTGTAAAGAAGGACATTGTTTGACTGTACTCTATGAATAATAATAAATACTTGAATGACGTGATTTATACTGTGATTGTATAAATAAAAACTAGTTAAAAAATATAGATACATCTCAATACAGGTGATAGTCATTTTTTATATCACCAAAATAGAAAACTCATGTATCTTGAATCTCGATATATTGCCCAGCCCTAGCCCAGTGGAAACATACACACTCAAGCAGACAAGAGACTAATCCACTGGACTCAGGAAATCCACTGAGGCCGTAGGAAATAAAAAGTCTTCTCTGAATGTGAGGACGAGGATAAACAGCTCTGAGAGTCAGACAGTGAGTAATAATGTTTGAAATCCAGACTCCTCAGTGTCTTTCTGCATAAAAAAAACAAAAACAATGTAAAAATAATACCTGCTGCAACAGCAGATCTCTCAGCTGACGCTTCCTGCCGTAGTTTACATTCTCCCCAGTGTGTCCACAACACGTTTCTCTGGAAAAAGTCTCCCTTACCCCCTTCCCCAGTGACATTTGGAAAGCAATAAATCCTGCAGACCTGATGTCTTGGACAAATAAACGAAGGAGAAGAAATGCAAAACAACGATAGTGGAAAGAGAGAGAAAGATTGCAATGGGTTCGCGGTCCCTTCTGTAAATGTTTCTGTTGAGCAGTAAACACTGTGGGCTCCGTCTCCTGTGGAGGTTAGGGAAAATGTTTTTGTGTTGTGGAGTGGATCAGTTGTTGATAAATGTTTATGCTGGAGTGCTTTTTTGGACTATTGTTTCTGTGTGCGTGCAGGCGCAGGTCAACAGTTGTCTGTGTGAGGAAGCCACGGTGGAGCCCAGCTGCTCATAGGTGTCTGTTTACACGTTCATTCACAGATTTACACACATCTTAATCACACACGTGTCAAACACACATCCGTCGCATCGCTACACAACAATTCCCACACAAAGACACAACACACGGGGTTCACCGTCATCAAAATCAGTCACTGGACCAGATTTTCCTAATTATGTTGGAATTTAAGTTCGTCTGTTAGATCAGTGTTTCTCAACTGGGGGTACGCAATGGCACTACAGGGGGTACTAGAGAGAGAGGACGATTAACAAATGGAAGCATTTAAAATATGTGGTTTTATGTTTATGTTTAGGTAAAAATAATAATCAGACTAAATATTAGGAGCAATTCACAAAACAACAACAATAACACTAAATAATAAAAAGAACAGACAAACAATGACAAAATACACAAAAAGACACTAAAAACACACACACTAAGAGAAAAATACAAAACGACAACAAAGACACACACTAAGCTAGAATAATTTTAAAAAAATACAAAAAAACAACAACAAAAACACACAAAATAAGAGAATAATATACTGACTAATAAAAAAAGAAATAAACAACAACAAAATACACAAAAATGACACAAAAACACACATAATGACACAAAAATACACAAAATGATGAGAGAAATTATGTTGATTAAAATATGAAGTGAAAATACAAAGTTCCCACATCAGGAGAGAAATAATTATAGAAACTATAGAAATAAATCTATTCAGGAGCCACTAAATACTGTTTCATTCACTTATTTACAAAATGCATCATTCATTCCATCATTGTACTGTATACAGTATAGTAAAATGTTGTAGTCAGAAAAAGGGGGGACGAGTCAAAAAAAAGTTTGAAAACCACTGAGTTAGATCAGCACACACACATTAAATAAAAAAAAAAGCTCGTTTTTGTTTATGTTTAAGTCTAATTTCCATTTATGATTTACTTTTAAATAGTAATTAAAACCAAAAACCACTTCTTTCTTCTGAAAACAAATGTATTTATTTATGAAGTCATGTTCTTGATTGATTCTAGTCCAACTCTTGACATTTTAGTCCAGGGTGTCAAACTCATTTTAGTTCAGGGGCCAAATAGGCAAGGCAAGGCAAATTTATTTGTATAGCGCATTTCATACTCAAGGCAACTCAATGTGCTTTACATGATAAAACATTCAATTGTTTAAAATCAATAAGAACATTTAAATCAATAAGAACATTTAAATCAATAAGAACATTTAAAATCATCAGTAAAATCAATTAAAATCATCAGTAAAATCATCATGACATCAACAACATGACATAAATCTCTCTCTCAATCATATGCAGTAGAGAAAAAAAGTGCCTTTAACTTTGATTTAAAAATGTTCACATGTGATGCTGACTTCAGCTCTGCTGCAGTTTGTTCCACTTCTTTGCAGCATAACAACTAAAAGCAGCATCACCATGTTTACTGTGAACTCTGGGCTCCACTATCTGACCTGTGTCCATAGATCTGAGAGACCTGCTGGGTTCATACCTGACTAACATGTCACTGATGTATTCTGGACCAAACCCATTCACAGATTTATACACCAGCAGCAGAACTTTAAAGTCTATTCTGAGGCTGACTGGGAGCCAGTGTAAAGAATTTAAAACTGGAGTAATGTGCAAAATACAGACCCGTTTGGCCTTAAAGGGGCCACAGATTTTCAGTGGGAAAAAAGAGCAAAAGCAACATTAATGTGCCTTGGTTTGCACTTCTAAGTATAAATGATATGTAATCAAACGTTTTCCTGATTTTCAGAATTTGGAGAAATTTCGAGGAATATTTTGAGAAAAATTTGCTAGATTTTGGAAAAATTCTGAATTCTTTTAACAATTTGAGATTAGAAAAAACTGTCGTCATGTGATATAAGAAGTGGAAAAATGAGCTCTGCAAATATTGTGGATTTGAATAGAACATTTGTATTTAGAGGGGCTGAGATATCTACAAATTAATTAGTTGGTGATTTACTAAACGTTTCATGTTTTTATCTATCATTTTTACTTTCTCAAGCAGGCCACATTTGATGCTCTAAACGGCCACATTTGGCCCCTGAACCTTGAGCTTGACACGTGTGTTTTAGTCCAAGTATTTCAATTAGTCGTCTTGAGTTGTAAAAATGTGAGAGTGACTGCCCTCTATGGGTTAAAACCTGGTTATTACAATCAAACCTTGCTATTGGCTGAGAATGGAGGTTTGTGACGTTTTGGTGGCTTCCACCACTGTTGGCCCCTCCCCTTTATAAACACTATCACCTGTGGACTTGTAATTAAATTGTAAATAGAGAGTTATAGTGAGTATTAAGTAGCTAGCTAGTTAGTGAGGGAGTAAGAAAAAATCGATTTGGAGATATATTGCGATATTTCACAGTGTGATTATTGCATCAATCCAAAACATTTAGAATGTTTTTTAATCATGTTTTTTAAAGAAAAAAAAAAAAAACATTTAGTTGCGCTTACATCTGTATAGCACGTAAACTCCCAGTCACTAGGTGTCAGTGAACGCACCATCAGACCTTGTAAAACCACCTAGTCACTCCTCTATGACTTTTATTTTGGATTGTACTTTATTTTCATAAAATATACTGGACACTTTTATAGATGTATGTGGTAATTTAAAAACTTAACAGAATCAGATTATGTTGGTTATATTGATACTTATTACAGTTACAGTAGTTAACAGTTACTTCTTCTAGCAAGTTCAAAAATAATGAAATAAACTGTATTTCTCAGTATATTTTGTACTTGTAAAGGTGAAATCTGTAATTAATATTGCGATATATATATCGTGATTTATATTGTGTTGTTTAGTATCGGGATATATAGTATCGTGACACGTGATTCTCTTTGCTCGTTATCACTTCCAAAGTTTCTATTGGTTGAGTTCCGATACAACTTTTTAAATATTGATATCTCGATATGTCGTGATGTATATCATATCGTGACTTGCAAATCATAAATCGTATCATGACAAAGCACAACCCTACTAGTTAGCATAGCGTAAATTTTCTTTGTAGATTTTATAGTATAGACTGGGCGGGTCTAAACTGCTCCAGGAGCCCCGCCCACAAGCAAAGCATTTTCCCAGCGTACCAAACCTCTGGTGTGAGTGTCTCTTTAAGGCTCGGGTGTGAAACTCACAGTTCAACCACTGCTTAAACCAGACTAAACCGACTGTAGGAAGTCATTATGTAATAGGCGTCATGTGATCTCTGTGTGGTTTGGGTTCAGAAAGAGAACATTCTAAGACACAACAGAGGTTTCCAACAGTCATTCTGGTTTGCTAAATGTCCAAAACACCCAAACATCAACAATATCACATTTTTTGAATTAGCAGACAGAAAATAAAGTAGATCAACAGCACAGGGAGGGTGTGGGGGTGGGGGGCAAGGAGCTCCTGCATGTATCAATAAACACTCCTCTTCCGTCTCAGAAGCTTCCTTCTTTATTTGATTAGCTGAACACGAAGAGGGCCTGAAAAACATTGCCGTCATGCTCCTTTGCTTTTCTTCCTCCCAAATTTTCCGTTTGCCCTTAATGGGAATGGGAAGTTTGTGGAGGTGGGGGCAAGGAGGGGGTCTGGGTCTGGCTGCAGCTAGCCTCAGCCTAACCTCCCCCATCTGGACTGCAGAAGGGAGGGGGCAACTTGCCAGCCTCCAGGCGACTCCCAACCCTTCCCAGCTGTTGGCTGTTCAGGGGCACAAGCTTTCTGCTCTCACACTATTTGTGTATTTGGTCACTTTGAGAAAGCTTTTTTTTTTTCATCAATAATTGCCCCCCTCTCCCCCAGCTGCTGACCCCATTGCTCCTGTCCCTGAGCGCAGAGAGGAATGGTTCTAATTTCAGCCCCTGCTCTTCACTGCTGTTGTTAGACTGTTATTCAGAAACATCATTACGTCTTATTTCTGTGATAAATTTGCATTAACACCTTAAACGGACCAGGTACCCGCTGAGCTGGGAGGAGGGTGTTGTTGGGTTTAGTTGTGGGGGCGTGATGCTTACAGTACGCAGTGAATACGCATCCTGGACACTTAGGGGCGGATCCACTAAATGTTTAGGGGTGTTCAAACGTGTGCAAAAGTCACTCCATGCACTAATAAGGGGTACAAACCCCAGGGAATCAGGAGTGCGCGGCTGCTGCGTGTCAAAATGCGCCCTCAATCTATTTAGCGCGTTTCCCTCTGATGAATATGTAAAGTAGGCGGAACTCAGAAGGAGCGTAAAAAAATGGGAGGAGAAAATGCTAATAATTAATGCAGTGGACGCAATGCAATTCATCAAACCAGGAAATGTTTACGATGACTGTTTCATGCACCGAGAATAGTACGACTCACTCATGACTCTCCTTCACATGCGCGCGCACAGACGTGAACAGTGTCTGGTTGAAACTGGTTCAGGCTTAAAGGGAAATTGGCTTCATTTGGCTTTGGCCAAGTCTTATTTTTTTTGGTCCAATTAAAGTTCTTCTCCTGCCCTTGATTCAACCAAAACAAGTGTCACTAAAACAGTCCCAGCGCCCCCTATTGTTTAATCAGAGTATTGAAGCACATACTGTGGTGTGTCTATTTTAATCCACTTTTATTTGCATTGATTTTTAGCTGATTTAGGATATATCCTCTTCACACAGGGCTTTAAATTACCTTTTTAGATTACCAGCCAGCATGGCTCGTAGATTTTTACACCCAATTTCCACTGGATACGAGTCTGGTGCGTTACGTCTCTGCCAGCGGAACTGATAGGTTTCACTTTAGTCTATGTGTTCATTTGCATCGGGTTCACTGCTTCTTCCCAGCTGTGACAGTCCGGAGCCCTCCAGCAGAGATACGCAAGACTTCTATTTCTGGCGGATGCCGGAGCACGACGCAACAACTCGGCACAGAGCAGATACAGTGAAACAGGAAGTACACACTAAACATTAAAAACATCCGGTTACTTTTGAAAGTACAACACTTCAGATCATATTTCAAGTAACTACATCATCAAAATGTCATAATTCTTCTTGTACTCCTTCGTTAGGAACAATGACCTGTTTATCAGTTTGTTGTTGCGTTTACTTCCTGTAACTGTGTTCTCGAGCGATATTTACATAATCTCACGAGAACTCCTCAGTCTCGTGAGGTCAACCGTGGCGCACTCAAAACGCAACCGATGGGGATTGTTGGACGGCGGACAGCGGAGCAAAACCGGATCGGAGCCGTAACGCAGCGGAGACGTATCCAGTGGAAACCCGGACTTAAAGTTACCAGTCATTTTTTGTCCAGTGAAAATAAACGACATTATGAGCCACAGAATAGATTTAGGCGTTCATGTTTCTTTAAATTGTTTTTTATTTTAGTTGATTGCAGAAATACATTAAAATGGCAAAAATATAAACATTTAATTTAAAAACAATGTTGTAACAAATGTCTAAAGGGTGAAATATGGAACTTTGGGTGTGTGAAGTGAACATTTTATAAAGTATATTCTCAACTTAATAAACAAACTGGAACACTGTTTGAATTTAGAAAGAATAGAAATAATTTGTATTAAGAATGACATGTACTGTATATAAAAAAACATGTTTTACTGTATAGTGCACATTTTAAAGGTGAACAAATGGTGGAACACCAGCCACTCTCGACCCGATATCCATTTAGTAATAAAACTCCTCAATTTCTTCTACTTTTCAGATCTTCTGCCATCTAAATTTTCCGCTGTGTCAGCAGCAGCCTTCCTTTTTACACTTCAGGTTTTTCAACACCTGATAAATATCTCCACGTTTTACAATTTTACAACTTAATTTCAGCTCCTATTGGTTGTTTTGTTCCGTTCGTGTTCTGATACCAAACCATAACAATCACGCTAACGTTAGCACGTAGCCAATTGTCGTATGACGCGTCACAACATAGTGTTCATGGGAAATGTAGGATTAGTACAACCAGCAGTGTTGCCAGATATACATTACGTCTTAAAATCTAAACACACACAAAAACCCTCACATTTATTGGAAGAAAATCAGCCCATCTGGCAACAATGACTCATCGTTTCTGCAGCTGGTCGATTCAAACAAACGCAGTGGGATCTGTTTCATTCTTTACCAGCCAAAACGGCTACAATGTTAGGTTGGTGAGTGTTAATCTCTACATCTCTATTAACTAGTGACATGTTCCTTCAGCTCGTTCATCACGTGTTAATGGGCACGCCAACGAGCCAATCACAAGTCAGTATCACACCACTATGTGAAAGCATTAAAGTGTAATAATGAATTAAGAGTGCATTGTGACGGCATATGTTCTTTCTTTCTGAGAGAATCTTCTGATAAACACGGCAGAGAAAAAGACAACCCGTTAACGCTGAATCATCAGATTCTTCTCAACACCAGTTCATACATTTATTAATAAACTATATTTAGGGTTTTTGTTCATTTGTTTGCACACAAACGTTTAAGAGAAAAGTATGAATGTGTTTGGAATAATAAGAGCTTAAAATAACACAATTATTAAGTTTCTCGTAAAAAGATTGAATTTGAAAATGAGTATCAAAAACACAAACCATATGAATTTGTAAAAATATCAGGCTAATAATGATAATAATAATAAATAAACAGCCATTTGGTGTATATCCAAAGTAGTTTTACCGTAGAATGAAGTGAGTATAAGTGAATCAACTATTGAATATGACTTAATTAATGTAAACACTAAACATATGTAGTTTAAGCTAAAGACTATTATTCATCATTCATCTTGTCATTAAGCAAATATTTCAACCTCACAGTCATTATTGTGACATAGTGGATGTATATAATAAAAAAACAGATCAACAATTTTGTCATTAGATATTATACTTATGTAATAAAAGGTGTTATTTCAGTGAAATTATAATTATCTCTTCCATAATATATACTGTTTATTAACAATGCGTACAACATGCTTAGGGTGTATATAATTAATATACCAGATTTTCTGATAAAATGTTTCTTGTAAGTCAAGGCAAATGTATTTATATAAAGTATTTCATACACAAGGAAACTCAATGTGATAAAAAAAAGTGCAACAGAAAACATTCAACAGCTTAAAATCAATAAGAACATTTACAATAATCAGAAAAATCATGAATAAAATCAATAAAAATCATCATCAAACACATGATATCATCAACATGACCAAATATCTCTCTCTCAATCATACGCAGTAGAGAAATACAATTCCTTTAACTTTGATTTCAAAATGTGATGCTGACTTCTTAAGCTCTGGAGATGTTCTTTAGGTGGTAGAAGATGTTTTTGTGATAGATTTGATCTGATGCTGAATGTCAGATCTGAGTCAATCAGAACACCAAGGTTTTTGACTTGGTCTTTATCTTCTAAAGATCCAGACTCAGATACTCACTGATAGCAGCTTTTCCTTTAAATGTACTTTCTTTCACAAAGACTGTGAGAACTATTTATATCAGGTGTCAAAGTCAAGGTCAAGGGACCAAATCCAGACATTTGGAACATCTAATGGGGCCCGTAAGGGAAAAAATGACAGAGAAAACAGGAATTATTGAGTAATTCAGTAATAGATGTCTCAGTCCTTTATATCATGGGTTCTCAACCTTGGGTCAGGACCCCATTTGGGGTCACGAGACACAGATGGCTTTAAAAAACTAATAATATTTTATAAACAATTTGATCTTATTTTTGCTTATTTTTACCCATTTTCTGCAAATCCACCAAACTCACCATATTTTAACCTATTTTCATCACTTTTTCTTGCCATATTTTTTCTCCTTTTAATGTATTTTTGTTACATTTCTCCCATTTCTGACACTTCTACATCACATTTCAATGACTTTTCTGAACATTTTTCCCACTTTCCAGACATGTTCAGCATTGATAAACCATTTCCACCACTTTTACACCTAATGTCACATATGTTGACCCATTATTGTTACTTTTAATCTCTTTTCACCATATTTCATGATTATTTTTACCAATTTAGCTACATTTAAGATTTGTCATGCTCATTATTTGCTAGTTTAAACGAATTGTTTAAATATTTAACACTTTTTCTGTCTGTTTCTGTCCACTCTATTTTGCAACTTTTAACCACCTTTTCCACAATGTTTGATCACTTTGAACCAATTTTATTTGTGATTAAAACAAGGATTTACATTTTCATCACTTATTTTATTCCTTTTATTACATTTTTGTTACATTAATCCTATTTCAATGCCTTTTCTGCTCGTTTTTTCCACTTTCCAGTCATTTTCAGCACTTATAAACCCTTTCCACCACTTTTCCACCTAATGTCACATATGTTGACACATTTTTGTCACTTTTCAACCTCTTTTCGCCATATTTCATTATTATTTTTGCATCTTTTAACCATATTCTGTGGTTTTTAAAATCCCATTTCACCTCCTTTACCACCATTTTTGGTCACTTTGAACCATTTTATTAATGATTAAAACCATGATTTCCATCTTTAAGATGACTATAATAATAATAATAATAAACGTTCCTGGATAACAGTGGATATTATTCAGATCAATAAATAAATGTGGTTATCACAGATTCATAGAACAATGGACCATCATTTTACTGACTTTATGAATCATTTTTAAAATACATTTTACAAAAGATCTGCAAATTTCCTTGCAAATATTCCACAAAAATTCTCCAAAATAATATAATCTTAAAATCAAAGAAACATAATGAAGACAATGAAATTTTAGAGTTTAGATATTGTTGATGCCTAACATACTTTATATATAATGTAAAAATGGAAGTGTAAACTAAAGCAAAAATAATGCTGAAATGAAAGTATAATCTGTGTCCTGTGAACCTAAATGTGATTGACAGTCATGTTTTACACCAACAGTGACGTGAATCTCAAGGACAATATCATGAATTCACTGTAATCTAATGAAAAAACATGGATTCTTTCTTTCTCTGAATGTTATGAACATGTAGAACACAAAGAGTGGTCGTCACACAGCTTCTGAACGGGACACAAGTTTACTTGTGCACTTTCTGACTCATTCCGTGACCCTTTTTTCCATCTTAGATAATACAAGCGTTATTCTCTGCCTTAAGGGCACAATTTACGATGTGTAAAAGTACAACAATATGAGGCACAGCTGAGATCAGCCTTTTTAACGACGTCTAAAGCCGAGGGTAGTCAGTCGCTAAATCCAGCAGCAATGTGTGTTCGAAGACATTTTCACTTATTCAGTCTTTCCTCTTTTTGTTTTTACCAACATCTAATATTATTTCATATCTTATTTAAACACAAAAAGTCAAATAAATGAGAGGAATAATTATTATTACGCCTGTTAGAGCCACAATGACCTACAATGTAACAAAATGTCAAAAAAAAAAATGTATAAACACACAAAATGTAATAACTGGTCAAAAATGTAGTAATAGTGCTGTTTTTAAAAAAAGCAATTTATTTTTAGAAAGTTTACAAAAAATCCAGAAAATCATGAATATATCTTAGTTAAATGTAAGTTAGTGCTTTATGAACAATACAATCATTATATTCTTCATTCATATTAAACATTATATTAGCACTCAGTGATGAAATAATAAACACTAATTAGTTGATAAGATTGTTCATTGTCATTTACTAACATACATTTATTATAAAAATGTTCATTCTCATGTCAAATATTGTTATGCGATTCATTTAAATTAATCAAAAATAATTATTTACAAAGTCTCTAATTAACTAGATACATTTATTATTATTATTATTATTATTATTATGTATTATTTTGTAATATCTAATTGCTCTTTTTTGCCATTATAAACATGGTTTATTCAAATTATCAAAATAAGAATTAATAGTGAATAATTTCCACTTGTTCATAGTATTTTTCTTTAGCAAATAACATTATTTTTGTCAAACCATTTTTTAATGTATTTTATTTCCAGAGCAACTTTTGATAAAAAACAGCTGTAAAATCTCACCTGTACAGAGTGTATTTGTGTGTCTAAGAACACATACAGTATTATATTATACAGTATTGTGTATGTATATATATATATATATATATATATATACATATAATAAATATTACAAGCTTCAGTCTTAAGTAGAAAAATGCAATTAATTACTGAAAATTGTGTGATTATTTAGTTATTATTATTTTTAATTGATTGACAGCCCTAGTTTAAAATGTATTTTTCATATTTCTAACACATTTTACAGTTGGACAATGCTTGTCATCCAGTTTTTTTTAAACATTCAGAAATTCATCCTAATTATGCATCATTTACATTCATTTCCTCCAGAATTCTGTCCCATCTTTTTTAGGTGCATCATCACCTCATTTATATTGAAGTAAACGTTGATATCATGGAATGTGCATGGCAGGCTCACAGGTAGAAAAAAGATTATATTTGACTATGTAAAAATATCAGACACAGACATTGTTTTCTTACAGGAAACACATTTACTTAAAAAGGAACTAAAGCCTAAAACCACTTTTTTCTGCTGTAAACTAACATATTTATATATTTGGTATGAAGTCGTGTATTACAATGTGGCGTATTTTGTTGTGAAACTGTAAAGCCTGATATATGATTCTGTAGCCGCATGTAGCGCTCTACACACACAACTCCTAGCAGCATGGCGGCCAATCACATAGCGACGTGTTCCCCCCAAGTAGAAGTACAGTAGGTTAACCTCTGTGTCATACGCCATAAAAGCCCTCTATGGGTTCAAATCCAACTGTTAATCCATCCATTTTCAGACCAGCTTTGTCCTATTTCAGGCTTGAGGGGGTCTGTCGGTACATATCTCTGGCTAACACTAGGCGCTAGGTGGGCGGGGCCAGACACAGACAAATAACCGCTAACATTCCCTCCTATGGACAATTTAGAGACTCCAGATTGTGGGAGGAAACCCACGCAGCGTGGGGAGAACATGCAAACTCCACATAGAAAGGACCCAAGTTTCCACCTCAGGGCTTGAACCCAGGACCTTCTTGCTGTGAGGAGGACGTGCTAAACACTAATCCACCGTGTGCTCCAACCCGACTAGTCCAATCTGCTATTGGCTGAGAATGGAGGTCTGTGATGTTTTAGAGGCTTCTTACATCACAAACCACTAGGGATGTAACGATTAATCGTAAGGCAATTAAAAATCGATTCATAGGTATCACGGTTCACATCGATACTGTGAAAATTGAATCGCAGTAATATTTTTAAACAGCAGAGGGCGCTATCTATTTATCCTTCTCTTGTCCAGAAGCGTAGGCGGCAGGCGGAATCTCCTACTACTCTCTTTCTGGCCGCCTTCTACTCTTTAACATGTTCATAAATGATTCCTTACCCCTTTAGCACCGAAAGAATATCTGTAATATTACGTGAATATCTGTAAAAGTCAAGTTTTTCTATTAGCTCTGTCTGCTAGCACGTAGCATCTCTCCTTCACTGCTAGAATAGCTGCATGGCAACCGACCACTGGGTTACCAGCTTCCTCTGCTGGTCCAAACAAATATCTGATGTAAATACAGTGGAATTACTGTTTTTTTTTAAGTCCAATTGTTAAGGCACAAAATACATTTTCAGTTGCACTTTTAAAAAGAAAAAGAACTATTATTATTATTGTTTACTATAGAACCAGAATTTAAATGAATAGACTTCTTCTTCATTTGTATTATTCCTTTATTTCATTCAAGATTTATTTTTAGTTAAATTGCAGTGTTTTGAATAGTTTATCAAGGGATTCTTTTTACAATGAAAAATAAAAGGAAAATGTTACAGTATTTTATAGTTTTTCCCGAAAAAAATAAAGGAATATTTTCAGTCATCATTTGTCGACAGTCCCATTTTGTAAAATAGATTGTGAGAGAATCATATCGTGAACCCAGTATCGTGAATCGTATTGTATCGGGAGTTTTGATTTTATAGTAATAATCAAGGCTTTTTTTTTTTTCCAGCATAGATGAAAGTTTGCCAAAACATTAGGGTTTAGTTACTCTTTAGATCAGAGGAAAAACCAAAAACAGATTCTAAATTTAGCACAATGTTCCTGAGATATCTGAGATAACTGAATAATTAGATGATAACTTATGGTTTGCTGTCGTGTTAACTCACTGCTGTAGGATTGGATGGTCTAAAAGACCAAATGTGGCCCCTGTGGTTGAAAGCCAATGCCAATTAGCTTATTTCTCAATCCGCGTACCCCCATTGTCTGACTACAACATTTTACTCAGAAGTTTGTGATAAGACATCTATAGATCATAATGATGGAATAAATGAGTGATTAAACACGTTTTAAAAAATCACATTCTGTAAATAAGTGAATGAAACAGTATTTAGTGCTTCCTGAATAGATTAATTTCTATAGTTTTTATTATTTACAGTCATTTCCAGCCTGATGTGGGACCATGTTCTAAACAAGATCATTTCTATCATCATTTTATGTGTTTTGTTTGTCTTCTCTTTTTATTATTCTGTATATATGTATGTTTTTGTTGTACTTTTTGTGTGTCGTTGAAATTATTAGTGTTTTTTTTTTTTTTTATTGTTTCTTATGTCGTTTTGTACATTTCTGTGTTATTTCTGTGAATTTTGTAGTGATTATGTTTCCTCTTATTTAGCGTGCTTTTGTTGTTGCTGGTATTAGCATTTTTCTATCTAGCATGTTTTTGGTGTAATTTTGTGTATTTTGTTGTCAGTTCTTTCTTATTATTTAGCATATTTTTATCTTATTGTGTGTTTTGTTGTCATTTTGTGAGTTGCTGGTAATTATTAGTATGATTATAATTTTAACTAAAAATAAACGTTATAAAAACCCATATTTAAATGCTTTCATTTGTAAATTTCTCTCTCTCTCTCTTGAGAGTCATGAGATGACTTGTTTTACATATTGTTATATTAATAAAGATGAATTGAATATTGATGTTTAGTGCTGTCAGAAATCAGTTATTAAAAGAAAGGCTGAAACAACAGAAATCATTGTGGTTAAGAAAACAACTTCAGAGTCTACTGTGGACAGATCATAATTTAGCTTTAATCCACATAAAAGCAAACTACAGCATAAAGGATGATGTTCTTTAAAACGCATAAAAATAAATACATTTCTACAGACTAAGCACATGGACACTTGGTCACGTCATAATGTTGACGACATTTGTTCAGCTGTCACTGACCTATTGAAACCAAACACAATAATAATAAGTCGTACGCGTTTACAAGTATTCCAAAAAGTGGATTAAATAACTTAACAAATAATTAAGATACAACGTTTTTTACAGTATCTTATTTTTTGACTGAGCTAATGATGCTAATAGCATGAGAAAAACAAGCACATACAGATAAAGATAGAAGGAGAAAGCTGTCCGTCTTCTATTCATCCTCCTCCCGCCTGTCCTCTTCTCTCACATAAATGAATATAAATGATCAAACATGGAATGGTTAACGTAAACCAATGGATGAATAGATAAAAACTGGTTCTGATGGATACATGGTTGCAAATGAAAAGAAGGCTGAAAGAAATGAGTGAAATGAAAACTAGCAGAGAGAGGGGAGCCATTTTAGGAAAAACCTGCAGAAGACAGAAAGAAACAAAAAAAGTACTTTTAAATATGTCGACTGGTAAAACAAATGTCTGCCATTTTTTATCTAAATAATGACATTAATAATAATAATAACTTATGTGGCCCTTCTTTAATTGCATGAAGCAAAGTGAAATGGGAATTAAAGGCTGGATGCAGCTTGCTCCCACTTTTAATTAAGCCCACACTGATGATGTGCTTGAACACCTATAAAATAAATATATAAATAACATAACATCCTATGAGAGCTGGAGATAGGCACCAGCACACCCTGAAAAAAGGAGCAAGCGAGTGAAAAAATTGATGGATAATTCAATAATATAATGTTAATAAATAAAATAAAAAAAACATGTTTTATATTATGATCGATAAAGCCGTTCGTGTAGGTTATTTTTTAACTAAAAATGATCACAACAAGCATTTCAAAGGCACCGCAGTAAAATACAGGCTGGATGTTTGACTTTTTTGAAAGAAACTGTTACATTTGCATCGTCTTTGTTTGGTCCGTCGCAATCAAACACTCAAAAACACAGTTTAATCTGCCAGTCACAATAACACACTCAGTGCCATTGACATGATAATCCGTCATTTCAAATTCAAACGCTCAGTGCCATTGACGAGAAAACTACTAGAATACACCCTGGAGGAGGTCCCTCATCAATAACTGTAGTATGATGTAGTGACCAACTGTGCCCTGAAGGGGGCAGCAGCGCACCTTTAGATGAGAGATTAGCCACTGATGCTACCATTATCTAAGGAGAAAGAAGCAGGAACAAGTGCGATTATGGCACTATGAAGTGATATAGTGACGTATCCAGCAGCTCACAGCACCACATAACACAGAACATGTGTGGACCTGAGTGGATTATTGATAATGTTGCAATCGTGAGATAAAACCATGAACTAATCGGGCCAAATGGGTCATCTCTGCGTGTCGGGAGGAAGAGGAAGTTACGTCTGTGTGATTGACCATCAGAAACCTCGTCTCAGTATTGTTATTTTTTTAAAAGGAAACCAATGTTCAGATATTACAGTTTTCAATAAAGCAAAAAAAATTGCTTCAAAGTGACTGAGTGATTTTTTTTTTTTTTTTAGAAAAAGCCTGTTTTCTTTTGTTTTCTGTTTTGCTCTGAAACTGGCAATTTGTGTGAAACTCGCTCTGCTCTATTCAACTGCTGATTACAAAATAACGAAACAAGTCAGAAACGCATTTTTTTTTCAGATGAAAGTAGAGACTTTAATCTTTCAGAATCTGGTGTCAGATTTCAGATAGTCATAGTACAAAATATTCTGTTGGTCTTTAAAAATCAGTCAAAATGCTCTAAAACGGCTGGCACTGAATGAGTTAACACAGCAGCTGGGAGACACAACGTTTCACAACCTTTCAGAGACATAAATCCTGGGAGGGAAATCTGAGAAATCAGGTGGACTAAACGTATAGGGTAAACATGCGCCAGAACGTTTAAAAACTCAGGAAAATGTACAGGTTTCCCAGGGACCCTGAACGCATCTCGGTAACAGTTAATCTAAAAGGCCGTAACTCTGCTAATATTTTTATGAAATAAAACAGTAGGTGGTGATGTGCACCTATTAAAGTTGATTGCAACACGCCAATAACCAAGAAAGGGGAAAGAAGAATATTTGATCTATCCGAGAAATTCCACCAGTTTCTGAAAGCTAAAGAGATGCTCCTTACATTCAGTATCATGTCAATACGGTAATTTTACGGACATGTGACGGAATCATTAAGGTCCTTTGCTTCTGTTTCCGTTTTTGTTTCCAAAAAGTTCCGCATTCATAAAGACACAAATAGTTTGCTGAGGAGGTGAATGGAGGCTGTCCTCTGGTACATGAATAAATTGTGTTATAAAAGAAAGAAAGAGAGTTTTGTTTCTCCGTTTACACGGAGACAGAGAGGTAAGAGTTTCCAAAAACTTCCACTCTGGAGCCCGTTTTTAAAAAGTTCAGTTTTCAAGCACCAAAACACCATTGCCGCGTAAATGCACTGACAAAACACAACAAAACTTTTGTGTTTTCACTAGAAAACGTTCTCGTGTAAACAAGGACTAAAGTAGCTGCTTTGTTTTGACGAAATCATCACACAAGCAGCAGAGAGAAGAGAAAAACTAAAGTCCAAGATGGATTGAAAAAGACCAAATTATGGAGGATTAAACATTTTAGCAGTAAGATCACCTGGATGATAAAACCTCCATGGAGGTTCAGAAAACCAATGAGCCACTGAAATAAACTTAAAATGTCGGAAGTTAAGGTAAAATAAGTTCAATTTCTAAATGAGTAAATGTTATTCTACTTTTCCGTAGTCTTTACGTGTACATTCATTTTTATGCTTTTTAAACCTTATGGACAATAACACCTTATTCATCGACTATATTGTACTTTTTCGTTACAAGGTAGATTCAAGAAAACGTTGAATAATTTTTGAGTACAAGTGTCCTCTTTTATAGGGTCACATATGGTGAAAATATGGTCACCTTAATTAATGTAAACACTGTACCAGAATCAGTGACTTTACGTGACATTACATCATCCCAACATGGCTGCTCCACATGGACTGGATTTGAAAGCAGAAAATCCTTCAAAAAAAAGCACTTTAAATGTGTGTGCACATGTTTTGTTTATTGGTAATACATGAAATACATGTTATGCTCTATACCTCTCCACAGGTACACCTTTAATGGTATAGCTATATACTGCATACAGTATCTGGGCTGTTCTCAGTTTAGAAACTCTGGACTTTTCCTTCCTGTGTGTGTGTGTGTGTGCGCGCACGTGTGTGTGTTAGTGCTTTGCCTCATTAGCATAAATCTTGTGTGTTGTGATGTTCCTGCGTGTAAGCGTAATGGCTGAACTTGCCGAGGTCGTGTTGGCCCATCTTAACTCAATTAAAAGGAAATAAGATTGTTGTGACCGAGCCATGAACCACGTTGTTCAGCTGAAAGCATGTCTGATGAAACACACACACACACACACACACACACACACACACACACACACACACACACACACACACACACACACACACACACACACACACACACACACACACACACACACACACACACACCTAGTCTGCTAAACCAACTCTTTCTTCTTACCATGTCATACAGGTTTAGGCATAACTGGTTTAGAACTGAATTGTTAAATAAAATATACATATATAAGCTATATATTAGGTATGTGAATATTATCGCATTAATTCTTTTTGCGCTAATATTTCCACGAAAAATGTACAAATACAATACACTGAAACTTTTTCAAACAAAAAACTCCACTTCTATGAAAATGCAGCAGTGTGTGAATATGTACTGCACTTATGTGATAGAACGTCTTTTCACTAATGTGAAAAGACGTTCAAAAGTCACCCAAACAAGAGTCTGACTAAGCCATATAATTTTTTTGGTATCAAACCCACTACAATTGGTGTCAGAAGTGGGACATGGCTAGTCGCAGGAGGCACAAGGGTCAACTACAGAAACAGGAGGAGGAGGAGGAAAATGGCTCACTGGAGGGGGAAGATAAAGCTTCTACCAAACACCCCATAGCTGAGCTGGTGTCGATAATGAAGGAATTCCTGGACGGACAACAGAGGAGAAAAAAGGGCCTGCTGGGGGAGCTTCGTGGGCTGAGGGTGGCTATTCCAGACCGGCGCACTTCACCTCCACAGCTACTACCCCAGAGGTCTCTGCCGCCACAGCGGCTGTCCAAGGCATCTGCTTTAACTGAGATATTCAGTAGTCCTCGTATGAGGGGGCTACAAACCCCTAGTGGCACAAGAGTGGTAGTGCAGCCTGGTCACCACCTGGGGGAAGAGCCAGAAGTTACTTCATTTAACGACAATTTTGAGGGGAAGGCGGATCAAGACCAGTCTGGAGGCAGTTCAGTGATCCTAAAATTCCACCCTATCATCGCGAAGAAGACATTGAAAATTATCTGTTACGGTTCGAGCGTATTGCAAAAACATGGCGATGGCCAGAGTCAGAATGGGCATGCCGGCTGGTCCCAATTCTCTCTGGGAAAGCACTCAAGGCATATTCTGCCATGGATAACGAGGAAGCACATAGCTATACCTGCCTGAAGAATGCACTGCTCACCAAGTTTTATATTTCTCCAGAGACGTACCACCAGCATTTCCGAGTAGCCTCTGTGCCATGTGGGGAAACGCCTACAGAGACGTATCATCGGCTTAAAGGGCTCTACCGGCGTTGGATTCGACCAGATCAACTGTCCAAGAATGCAATTGGGGAGCTGATCATCATGGAGCAGCTGCTTGGGGTTCTGCCGACAGACGTCAGGACCTGGGTGAAGGAGCATGAACCTGAGGATGGTATCACCACTGCAAGGTTGGCCCTGCAATACCAGAATGCCCATCGAGGTCCCTCTCGCTTCTCCAGTTCTGGCCAGCGTCTAGCTTCACCGCCTGGAGCACCAGGCTCCTCGTGTTGAGAATGAGCAAGGGGGGAGCCAACCTACACTAAAAACTGAGAAACTGGTTTTTGTGAACGGTCAGCAGGCTGAGGCACTGCTTGACAGTGGGAGCTTCACCTCCCTGATCAAGAGGAGTTTGGTTCCTGTCAGCAGTATAGACTATCGCTCCAAGACAGACATTGTTTGTGTTCATGGTGACTGTCATGTTTACCCCAAAACAGAGGTCTCTGTCAAGATAGAGGAGCAACAGTATCTCATGACTGTGGCGGTAGTCGACAATCTGCTAAAGAACTTAACAATTGGACTTAAAAAAAAAAAAAAAGTCATTGCACTGATTTACGTCAGATATTTGTTTGAACCAGCAGAGGGTGCTGGTAACCCAGTTGTCAGTTGGCATGCAGATATTATTGCAGTAAAGAAGAGACGCTATGCTAGCAGACAGAGCTAATAGAAAAATGTGACTTTTACAGATATTCACATAATATTACAGATATTCTTTTGGTGCTAAAGGGGAAAGGAATTCTTTATGAACATGTTTAAGAGTATAAGGCGGCCAGAAAGAAAGTAGTAGCAGATTCTGCCTGCAGCCTACACTTTTGGACAAGAAGGATGAATAGATAGCGCCCTCTGCTGTTTAAAAAAAGTACTGCGATTCAATTTTCATAGCATCGATGTGAACCGTGATACCTATGAATCGATTTTTAACTGCCTTACGATTAGTCGTTTCATCCCTAGTGCCTGCAGTTACGCGCTTCTCTCCTCTGCGTATTCTTCGGTCCATGCTCCTGATACGCCCAATGCGCGTAAGTAGAGCAAAACCGTGTAGTCTGTGAATGAAGGTGGGCTGAAGGAAAGGAGGTGGTGATGTAATTTTTTTTGGGCTGTGCAGAAATCACGAAACCTGGAGTTTTCTCAACGCTTGTAAATGTCATTGAAATCTGTGAAAAATTATAAAAGTTCACTTTTAATTTTTTTTTTTTTTTTTTTTTTTTTTTTTAATTTATTTATATAGCGCATTTCATACTCAAGGCAACTCAATGTGCTTTACATGATAAAACATTCAATTGTTTAAAATCAATAAGAACATTTAAATCAATAAGAACAATTAAAATCATCAGTAAAATCAATTAAAATCATCTGTAAAATCAATTAAAATCATCAGTAAAATCAATTAAAATCATCAGTAAAATCATCATTACATCAACAACATGACAAAAAATCTCTCTCTCAATCATACGCAGTAGAGAAAAAAAGTGCCTTTAACTTTGATTTAAAAATGTTCACATTGGATGCTGACTTCAGCTCCGCTGGCAGTTTGTTCCACTTCTTTGCAGCATAACAACTAAAAGCAGCATCACCATGTTTACTGTGAACTCTGGGCTCCACTATCTGATCTGTGTCCATAGATCTGAGAGACCTACTGGGTTCATACCTGACTAACATCTCACTGATGTATTCTGGACCAAACCCATTCACACATTTATACACCAGCAGCAGAACTTTAAAGTCTATTCTGAGGCTGACTGGGAGCCAGTGTAAAGACTTTAAAACTGGAGTAATGTGCTCTGACCTCTTTGTTCTGGTTAAGACCCGAGCTGCAGCGTTCTGAACCAGCTGTAGCAGTTTGATGCTCTTTTGGGGGATTCCTGTCAGAAGACCATTACAGTAATCCAGTCTGCTGGAGATAAAAGCATGGACCAGTTTCTCCTGATCTTTCTGAGCCATTAAACCTTTCACTCTGGAGATGTTCTTTAGGTGGTAGAAGGCTGTTTTTGTGATAGATTTGATCTGACTGCTGAATGTAAGATCTGAGTCAATCAGAACACCAAGGTTTTTGACTTGGTCTTTAGCTTTTAAAGATCGAGACTCAAGATAATTGCTGACAGCAGTCCTCTTTTCCTTGTTACCAAAGACAATCACCTCCGTCTTGTCATGGTTTAGTTGAAGGAAGTTTTCACTCATCCAGCAGTTTACTTTTTCTAAACAGTCACACAGCACCTCAATGGGACCATGGTCATCTGGGTTCAGTGATAGATATAGTTGTGTGTCATCTGCATAGCTCTGATAATCAACCTTACAGTTCTGTAAAATTTGTCCTAAAGGAAGCATGTAAAGGTTAAACAGAAGGGGTCCAAGAACAGATCCCTGAGGAACCCCACAGGACATTGGTAATCTGTCAGATTCAAAGTTTCCAATGCTTACAAAATAGCTTCGCTCCTCCAAGTATGACTTAAACCATTGCATTACTTTTCCATTTAGTCCAACCCATGTTTGCAATCTTTGCAACAAAATTGTATGATCTACAGTGTCAAATGCAGCACTTAGATCCAACAGAATGAGAACAGATACTTTTCCTGAATCAGTGTTCAACCTTATGTCATTGATCACTTTGATAAGAGCAGTTTCAGTGCTGTGATGAGAACGAAAACCTGACTGAAATTTATCAAATATTTTGTTGAATGTTAAGAATTGACTCAGTTGGTTGAAGACCACCTTCTCAATGATCTTGGCCATGAATGGAAGGTTGCTGATTGGTCTATAGTTAGCCAGTATAGAGGCATCCAGTGTTCTCTTTTTAACAGCGGTTTCACAGCAGCTACTTTCAGGGATTTTGGTACGGTGCCTGATTGGAATGAGCAGTTAATTATCTGACACAAATCAGTGACAATTGACTTTACAACAGTTTTAAAGAAGTTTGAGGGTATTGTGTCAAGGCAACACGTTGATGGATTCAGCTGCTGAACAGTCTCCTCTATTGTTTTTGGGTTCACTGTAATAAACTCTAACATTGTAATTGACTCATCCCTCAGTGGTTGAAGCTGTTCAAGCTTTTTGTGATTTTGCTGGTTTGTTCTGATGTTTGACCTTATTGATTGTATTTTTTCATTGAAATATACAGCAAATTCATTGCATTTTCCAGCTGACAGTAATTCAGGGGCTATCTGATCTGGGGGGGTTGTGAGCTTTTCAATTACAGAAAACAACGTGCGAGAGTTGTTGACATTTTTGGCAATAATTTCAGAAAAGTATTGCTGCCTTGCTTTGAACAAGCCATCATTGAATTTTCGCAGACTTATTTTGTACAGTTCTAGATGAATTTGGAGTTTTGTTGATCTCCATTTACGCTCAGCTCTTCTACAGTCAGATTTCAAATTCTGCATTATCTCAGTCCTCCTCCAAGGTGTTTTCTGTGTGTTTGGTTTTCTCTTAGTTTTGATTGGAGCCACCACATCTATGACATTACAGACGTTTCTATTATACTCATCCAGAAGATCATCAACTGTCTCAGCACTCAATGTTGGTGTCATTGCTATGGCTTCCATAAACTGTGCACTTGTGTTCTCATTTATGTACCTTTTTTTTAAACACACAGAAGTAGGGGGAACAGATGTTACAGTCTCTAGGTCAAAAAAGACACAGAAATGATCAGATAGAGCTAAGTCTCTTACATCAACAGCAGAGATATCAACACCTTTAGAGATAACCAGATCCAAAGTGTGACCTTGAGTGTGTGTCGGACCAGTCACATGTTGTGTAAGACCAAAAGTATCCATTAAAGCATACAGTTCTTTGGCAGTATTGTCCATGTTATTGTCTACATGAATATTTAAGTCACCTGTTATTATTAAAAAGTTGTATTCAGTGCATACAACTGACAGCAGTTCAGCGAACTCATCCATGAATTCTCCAGAATATTTTGGGGGTCTATAAATGACTAAAAACAGAACTCTTGAATCACCCTTCAGTAAGAATGACATATATTCAAAGGAGATAAAATCACCAAATGTTATTTCTTTGCACTGAAATATTGATTTAAAAATGGCAGCAACTCCACCACCTTTCCTGCAAGTACGACACTTATTTAAATAAATAAAGTCTTGTGGCGCACTTTCATTGAGAATAGTATTACTGATACCATCATTCAACCATGTTTCATTAAGAAATAAAAAGTCCAAGTGATGTGTCAAAATAAAATCATTAATTATTAGTGACTTGTTAACAAGAGATCTAACATTAAGAAGAGCTAATTTTAAAGACTTTACTGGAGACACTGGTGGACCTTTTGGATGACATGTTATAGGAGTCAAATTTTTATCTCTATAAAGCTTTTTGCTTTTCTTTAATTTCACAATTTTACCTGTGTTACCTGTCACCACAGGAATTAAAGAAGCTGCATTAACTCCATAGGGCCCTGACTTTTTCTGGTTGTTCCTGAAAATAGAGCTATTGCAGTCTGGACCCAGCACACATCAGACCTGTGTCGCTCTAAGTTGAACACAGCTGGCCTGAGGAGAAGAGTGATCCTGAGCCTGGTATCGTCGAGGAGGGATGGGTGGTGCAGATTGACCATGGTGGGGTAAAGGGTGGGGTGTTAGTCTTGTGCCAGCCAGAACCAGCTCGTTCATCTGGGCAGTTAAATCCAAGAAGGCAGGGGTAGGAGAGAAGCTGGATGAGGTGGAAGTAGGTGAATTTTGGGGTGAAGCAGGTGGGTCCTGAGATGCGGGGGTTGGGTTGACCTCTTCATTTTGGCGATTTTTATTTCTTGCTGGAAGCTCATTGACTCCATGTTCTTTCCTTGTTGTTTTGTTCTCCGATGGTACATGTTGTCCTCTGTCTTTATCAGAACTGATAGCAGTGTGACTGGTGAAGTAAAACAAGTTGGATGTGAAGAAACGCCTTCATTGATAAACAATATAACAGGTTGATTTGACCAGATTATTGATCAGATTATTGCAGTGTGACTGAGGATCGACCGCGTTCTTCTGTCCGAGTCACAGTTAAAATCTCTCTCCTTGATCATCATCGTCATCGTCATCATCATCATCATCATCATCATCATCATCACTATATAGTGTGACAGAGTTAGATGATGGAGATATGATGTAATAACGCGTCCACAGAGCGTCCTGCTTCATTACAGAGGTATGTTTACAGTGAAACAGAACTATTAACTTCTATAATACACAGTTTTAAATATAAATAGTTTAAAGCGACCTGAGCTGAGCCTCATTAAAATATGTGTGAACAGTTTGTGTTCCATCCTCATCTGCATATGACAACTTGTTTCACTCTGTAGTGAATCAAACTGTGACTTTACGTTGGACATAGTATGAAAATAGTTGAATCACTGTGACCAGAAGTCTGCATCTGTCAGAGTTTTAATTAATCGCGAAGCAGCAGCTGAGTGATCACAGCTGCTGCTGCGTGACGCACGAGTCCGTGTGGCTTCAAATGTAACTAAGTCCATATTTCTAGTGTAATATAATGTTTCACCTTATGGGGGCGCTGCACTTATTCCAGGGTTAGAAGAACGTAAAAGGAAAAGGACTCACGCACACCGGAGAATGCACGTAAAGCCAGATTTGAATAGGAACTCATACATTTCAGGGCTCTTCCACCCACAGTGCGTAACTGGGATGAAGGCGTGCAGCGAATGACTTAAGTACAGGTGGAGAATAGCACACAGCCAGAAACGGCGCTGCTTTTTGGACTTACGCACATGGGAGAATAGAGCCCTAAATAAGCAATCATTTTGTTAAGAGGCTGACTTTTAATGAAGCCAAAACCTGCATATAAGATATATTACACATTTCCCTTCGAAAAAAATAATAAACCATTTCAGAATAAACACATTCCTCTGCAATAACTTGAGAGTGTAATTTACAAATTCACAATATGCGATTAATTGCAATTATTTACAGTCTGATTTGCTATTAATTTTAAGATATGAACACATGCATATGGCTTTGATGATAGAGGTTAAAACATGGTTCAGTAATGAAAGCAGTAATTGTTTCTGTTTCTCTGTTTGAATGTAGGGTAGTTTTAACATCTCGGATCACATCCTGTGTGCAGCATGCTAAGTACCAGAGCCTTTATGCATCTAATGACAATCCCAGTGGTGATTTTACAGAGGTGAGTCACTGGTTAATCCTCCGTCCTCAAGCCCTGCTTGTGAAATAACCGGTGGAATTTAATCCACAACAAAGAGGAGCAGGGGTTAAGTCTGGATTGTCTCCTCTGTTACTTTCCATTGGTTTGTTTTAATACTGCGGGGTTCAAATCACATGAATACATCTTGGAGTGGGTATTTCTGGATGAATTTAGCAGAAATGTGTAGTGTAGTGAGGCAGAAGTGATGGTGGTAAATTAATTTCTCAAACATATGTTAAACAGAATTAGATGAGCTCAAACTTCGCTGAGATATGTGGAGCTTAGCATATTGTGTCTGACAACAACGCACACAGTAGCTCAGGGCTAAAACTCATCTGTGACTTATGTGGATTTCATCAACATTCAGATTTACTCTGACTGTGAAACAAAAGGTGTCCGATTAGATCGCAGTCTGTGGACGAGTAAACACAAGTCGTTTGTTACCAAAAAGATGATGAAACACAAAGATCTAAGAACACTTTAGTTAAAATGAAATACAGTTTGACTTTGAGTGCTAGCAAAATGTTTGTAAGTTAAATGAATTATATTCTAAAAACACCAAGTGAATGGTTTTTGGAAAGAAAAAAAAAAAAAGAGAAAGTGATAAGTCCACAGAAAGTGTATATGAAAGTATGTTTTTAGGTATTTTGATTAACATAAAGCATCTGTGCTCAAAAATATCGAGGAGTATTGGAACAATTAGTAAAGCCAAGTATTTATTACCATAAAAAACACTACACAATCCCTATTATACCATCATCCTACCAAATCTGTCTGACTGTCCAATCTACAAATATCTACATTACACATAAAGAGTTCATCCGATCATGAACCAACCATGCTGGTCACAAAGAGCACACCAATTGCTCAAATATGTTGATATAATGAAGTTACTGTACATACATCGCTTGTGTTGCAAAAAATAAATAAATAAATAAATAGCTACAAACAATAACTTAATGCAGTGGTCCTCAAAAATGTTTGGCCCAAGTACCGTCTTATGTCCGACTACCACATTTTACCCAAATTCTATAATAAAACCATCTATAGATCATAGTGATGGAATGGATAAGTAATAAAACACATTATAAAGAATCTCATTTAGTCAATAAGTAAAGTCAATCAGTATTTAGTGCCGACTGAATAGATTTATTTCTATAGTTTTGATCATTTCTGGTGTGTGACCAAGACTGACTCTTGAAGTTTCAGTTCATGTTCTTATTTAGATCATCTCCATCATTATTATGATAATCATTTTTAACTTAAAATAAACATTATAAAACCCATTATTTTCAATTCTTTCATTTGTTAATTTTCCTTTCTCTGAAGTACGCTCTGTAGTGCCATCGCGTATGTGACTTAAGGGGGGAACATAATTCCAGTTTCCTGATTGTCCACACATCTCTCTAAAGAATGTGTATCTGTGTGTGTGTAGAATGTGCGTGTGTAGAATGTGTATGTGTAGATTGTAGGGATGTAACGATTTAAAAGTGCAACTGAAAATGTATTTTGTGCCTTAATAATTAGACTTAAAAAAAACCAGTCATTGCACTAATTTACGTCAGATATTTGTTTGAACAAGCAGAGGGCGCTGGTAACCCAGTGGTCGGTTGGCATGCAGAAATTCTTACAGTGAAGAAGAGATGCTATGCTAGCAGACAGAGCTAATAGAAAAACGTGACTTTTACAGATATTCACGTAATATTACAGATATTCTTACGGTGCGTAAGGTGGTAAGGAATCATTTATGAACCTGTTTAAGAGTAGAAGGCGGCCAGAAAGAAAGTAGTAGCAGATTCCGCCCGTCGTCTACAATTCAGGACAAGAGAAGGATAATTAAATAGCGCCCTCTGCTGTTTAAAAAAAGTACTGCGATTCAATTTTCACAGTATCGATATGAACCGTGATACCTATGAATCAATTTTAACTGTCTCACGATTAATCGTTACATCCCTAGTAAAATGTGTATGTGTAAAGTGTGTATGTGTAGAATGTGTATGTGAAGAATGTGTATGTGTAGAACGTGTGTGTGTAGAATGTGTATGTGGTGTAACACTGTAAAATAGCCTAGATCTAACATTAAAAACCAGCAACAACAGGAACAGATTTATATCAAACTACAAACAAGTGTTAAATGAGTTTTATAAGCAATAAAAACAGATTATATTATTTATTAACAATATGGATGATTAAAGTTGTAGATATGGGGGTCATGTGATTTGTGTTGATTGTGTGGGTGTGTACAGTAGTTGTTGGTGTGTTAACGTGTACATAAAATATGTTTATTGAGTTATGGCACATCTAGGTTTTCTTTCGTTTATGCTGCAATAAATGTTGTACTTTTCTTTTCTGTTGTAATGTTGCCATGAAAATAGAAGTTGATTTGTGAATCGTGGTTTGCCTCAGCATCCATTCATCCATTTTCTGACCCGCTTGTTCCTGTTTTTCAGGGTGGCGGGGGTCTGCTGGTGCCTATCTCCAGCTCACACTGAGTGATAGGCAGGGGTACCCCCAGGACAGGGCACCAGTCCATCGCAGGGCAACTACATACTGTATATATATATATATATATATATATATATATATATATATATATATACATTTATTTATTTGACACTATGGTGAAGGGGCAGAACTCCATAAGCTGCCATTAATTTTTCTCAAACTACTGTAGATACGTGTTGACATATGTGTGTATGTGCATTTTGTTGATTATCAATGAACCACTGATTTTATATGTAATATGTTTAACATGCATATGCATATGAACTGTCTTTACCTTGATTGTTTCTTTTTTTGTTGTTTATTTATTTGACTTTATTTTAGAGTTTCTTCTCTCTTTTATGACCTGTTACTATGCATTTCACTCCATTTACACATGAATATTCCCAACGTAAGCATATGAAACACGACTGACTCTAAACTACAGAAAGATGAGGTGAAAGAGAGTGTAGTAAAGTACTCTTGATGAGTTGCATATGCATTGTTGGCACGTCACAGTCTGTGCAACCATGTGCACGAGCTACTGTCTGCTCACTTTGATATTCTGTTTTCCTGAATGCCACAACACCCCAGGACATGGCCATATGCCATGGGCTCGGCCTGATGATCAGCGCCACTACGGCCTCGCATGACAGCTCACCCCGCACACGCACGCACGCACACACGCGCACGCGCACACGCACACACACACACACACACACACACACCCACACACACACACACACACTAGTTCTGACAGATGGGTGAAAAGGTGGGCCATGTCATGTGTGAAGTGAACAGAGTGGAGGGAGGGTGTGAGCAATTATACTGAAACAGGCTGAGGATACACAGCAACGTGTGTGTGTGTGAGAATGTGTCGGAAAAAAGACGAGTTCACATACACACATACATACACACCATCTCCGCCTGGAAACCCCCACACTAGGAGACAATCACCTCAAAAACACTGGATCATGTTCCACGTCACATTGTCCTGCAGTGCTACCATGACTCAGTTATCAATCACACACACATTCAGGGAGAACATGTAAACTCTGCACAGGGATCAATAATCCACAATCCAATATACAGTATCTTAACAAGTGTCCAAGTGCCTGGAGACAATAAAAATGTAAAAGGTTGAAATTGTTGCTTAAAAGTTTGTTTTCATCTCCATACTCGGTTTACTGACATTGTTGGAAAAGTTTGGTGCATTGCATTGTGGGATGTGGAGTTCTGTAGGCCATGGGTTCTCAACCTTGGGGTCATGAGACACAGGAAGGGGGTCAGCTTCTGTAGATCTGACTTTATTAGCAAACCCTCCACTTATCACGATACTGTATTTTGAGTTTTGACTTTAATCTCAACATTTGGACTTCACTTTTCCCTAATCCTGTTCTGTAACAGATTACAAGTACTCACGTTACTGTAACTGAGCTGCTTTCATGGGTACTTGTACGTTTTGAGTATATTTATAAATCAATCATTTTACTTGTACTTAAGTACGTTTTAAAATAAGGAAAGTAACTTATCACATTTATATACCCATCTATTACTGAGTAAATCTTTTTTGTTTTTGTTTTAAACATCACATCATAGCCGACCAATCAGATTAAACGTAATGAATCACATCATAGCCGACCAATCAGATTAAACCTAATGCACCGAACACTGAATGACAGTTATTTTCTCAGTTTTAAAGTTCATAAATGTATCTATACTCTATACTAAAAATAATTGTACATTTTGACAAATCTTTTATTTTATACAGATGTCTTTGTGGAAAATAAATGAAGTTCCATTTGTGGTAGATTTGGTTTCTTCTTTTTTAAGTTTCTACATGAGATGTTTACTGTATGTAAGGGACCCGTACCAAGATTTATTACCAACAATAAACATGGGGGGGTGAAAGTAACTAATAACTTTTACTTTGAGTAATATTTCATTGAGCCACTTTTTATTTGTACTTAAGTATTGTGTGTATGACTTCTACTTGAGTAGATATCAGTACTCTGTACACCTGTGATAATAAAAATGGCTTTCCGCAGTAAAACATTGAGTTTTATAAGTGAAACTAATAACAGGGTCAAGGTTCCTCATAGATCATGTTGCATAGACGGATCCATAGACGTGTTTCTACTTCATTTTTACTCTGATTTCTTGTGTTTGCACCAAAAACTCTGACAAAGTGACTTCCCAACACATTTCTGCTGTTTTCACTGAAAAAAAAATGGTGGATGTTTATTTTGGGGTTTTTACAGAAAGATCGTCTGTTGGAGTGAGGTGATATCACAGATATGGATTTAAACCAATTACTGTCCTCCTCGTCTGGAGAAAAAACACAAGAAATATCCATTGTTTTGCCACAACTTTTTTTATGATTATTTTCATGACCCATCAGACAGCATATGTGGGGTGGTGCAAAACTGAGTTAAAGTGGCAATACAAATAAATTACTGGGAGGAAATGGTCAAAATGCAGCAAGAATGAATGAAAAGCAGTAGAAATGGGGAGGAAAGAGTGAATACATATTAAGAAAAGAGTAAAAAGTGACTAAAATAGGAAAAAATCAGTCATGAGAGGCAAAAAATGCAGACCTACAGAGGACACAGGTGGTATGTAATGGTAAAATGTAGCGTTAATGGGCAAAATCTGGCAAATAGTTAAATGATGTGGAACAAAAAAAGGCAAAATATAATAAATATAGGATGAAAAGGAAACAAGATGTATTTATTGGGCAAAAGGTAGCTTATTTGAATGAAAAATGGCAAAAAAAACAAAAAAAACAAAACAAACAACTAATTAAAGGACAAAAGTTGGATAAAAGTGTCAAAAAAAACCTGCAAAAATGGACAGCATGTTGTCCCAGTCCACTCCTGCATGAGACCCTACACTGTGTCTTTATCTGATAAAACATTTACGTCTCCAGCAGCTTTTAATAACTTTGATGAAAAAATCAAACAAAGTAAAACACCGACAGCGGGGTGATAAAAAGCATTAAAAGTTACAGCGATGAGTAAGGGACTTAATCCGTTGCTCATGTAACAGAGATAAAGATGCTAAGGTTTTAGCTTCATGCAAGAGATTGACCTCATTATTGGCAACAAGCTCTTAAGCAAACGTCAACACAAAGCACAAACGTAGCGTGTCGGGGGTGTCGGGGGTGTGGGGGGGGTAAAAGCAGGTCCAGAATCTTTATAATGTGAAGAGAAGAAGAGGGTGAGAGAGGGTGAACTCCTCCGTGGTCAGAGGGCAGATAGGAAGCAGTGATCCTCAACACATCCAACCTCCCACATTCTTCATGAGCATGTGTGTGATCTGTCAGATACATCAGACGTAGCCTCCAATCAAGCATGGATACACCTCCAAGCTACGCACACGCACACACTTTGTGTTTGAAGTCACAATAACTTTATTTATTAAAGTTATTAAGTTGTTAAAATAAAAATAAAAATGACTGCACATTAATCGAGCACGTGCCTGCTCCAATCAGGAATTATGAATAAATCACTTTATAATGATTTAGCTACAGTGATATACAAACCTTTAGCCTCGTTCAGAAGGACAACTTGTGTTTCCTCCTCCCTTGTTATTACACATGTTGTAAAAAACCAGCTCCAAACGGGACAATAGGATTTTTCTAACGTTGACTCCTCCTCCTGACAATCCTGGCTCCTCCTACCCTACATAAGAATGTGAGCTCCTCGCTCTCAAACTACCTCACAGGTGAAACAAACAGCCAATGCAGGTTGATATTACAATTAATGTCACAGTTAGAATCTTTACGTCCAGTAAATAGATAAATGGAAGAGTGCTGAGCTCAGTTTCACGTTTAGTATCCGTTATGAAGAGGAGAAGGAAGACTGTTAATGATTTACTCTCCTGCTGCTGTGATAAACACACATGCTGAAGGAGTGTGTGTGTTTACACCAGTGGGCGTGCACTGTAGCTCGTCCCACTCAACATTCTTGAAGCCAAAATACGGCGCTTAGGGGCGCTTCCATCTTGCAATTTTGACATCAATTGGAACCAGAGTCTGTGCAGTAGGGTCTGGCGGGAGGAGCCCTGGTAACACGCCCCGCCCATTTAGCATACTACACCTGATGACTTACGCAAGCCCAGCTACGCCAAGAACAAAAGTATCTTTCCCTCTGGAAATTCTACCAATTCTACCTATGTTAACTTTACAGTTTGACCCACATCTCTTCTGTTATCACTGAGGAGGTGGGGTTTATGACCAATACTTCAACCAGTCAGCAGGGGGAGCTCTACAAATAAAAGCCTTACTCCACCGGGGAGCTTGTCCTGCCCAGTCTATGGTTTACGCCGACTCATGCATATTCATGAAGGCCCAAAAAACGAGTTTGGGAAAACAAACCTCAAATACTGCGTTGTTAGGGTTCTCAGAACAAATGCAGATGTGTGAAAAAGTGCATACTACTGGACCTTTAAAGGATAATCATCAGCAAATATTGGTCTGTGAGAGTGGAACGGCTTTTATTACCAACACGTCACACACAGTTGCTGGTCAACATTTGCTGTTCGTTCCCATCTGATTTCTAACGCAGCATGTTTTCAATCATGCTAATTTATTAGCAGAAATGGAACAACAAGGGCTAAAGCTTCAGATTAGACTCAACTGCATCCCAGAGGATCAACACAACACACTAATACAAGAACCATGAGATTTAGCTTTCAGTTGTTCTATCTGCTTAGTGTGTGAACGTTGATGGAGGTGAACGAGCTAAAGTGATGTCAGTTAAACCCAGGCATTAAACATGAAAAAGAGTGAAGAGCAACTCGAGTGTATTAGTGCAGCAGATTAATTGTATATTTCAAGAGAATCGTTCACAATGGTATAAAAGCATGACATTTGGCACAGATACTCTTTAAGGGCCACTATTTTAGCGTTGGCCACTCAAAAATCCCCCCGGGTAGAGTCAGGACTGCCTAAAGGCAAAACACTCAATTGTGGTGCAAAAAATTGCTTATATTGTAAAAAATGTGGCACCAACGGACACATTTTATTCAACCGAGTCTGAATATGTGGTTTGTTTTAGGCTAGAGGCTGAATTGCACCTGCAGGAACCCACGGAAATTTGGTGTTTTCCTGCACCGGGGTAAACTCAGTCAATGGGAGAAAGCAGTATCAAAGGCACTCCCTTTGCTCATACTCCTCTGAGGTTACCCCTGGTGCAGGAAAACACCAAACTTCCGTGGACTCAGGCGGACCAGACCTTTCTGCTGATGCCTCGGTTGACCAGATTAAAGCATTTTTGAATTTTTCCCAAGTTTTTTGAGGCGATTGAGTTTTTCGCCTCTAGTGGGCGCAGTCCTGACTCTACCCTGGGGGAGATGTACATATTGGGACCTTTACGCTGACACCTCGGTTGACCCGAGCCGAGCATTTTTTGGTTATATAATAACCATTGAATAGCAATGAATTATAAACTGACCACCATATTGAATTTTTGAGTGGCCAATGCCTTTTTCCAAAACAGTGGCCCTGAGAGAGTATCTGTGTCAAATGTCATGGTTTTTTTACTGATCTGCTGCACTATGTCACTACTGACTCACATCACAAACCAGTAAGAAAATAGACCTCAACATCCACACTAACAGTCCATTGTGGAACACAGTCTGCACCAACATGGGCTCCATGTCCACCAACACTGAAATCCAGTGAATAGAATAGAAAATCATCAATAGAACACACCTCACACAGCACGAGAACATTTGCACTCACTGCACCCTCAACACCCCCGATAACCTCCTCCACGCACTCTGTCCACTAATTCACAACTTCTGGAAACAAAAAACCTCCACCCTAACCCCATTCTTTGGTCAAAACATCCCAGCATCCCCTTTAGCATCCCATACTTGGAAACTTTGAGGAAATAAACAATGACTCCAAACAAACAATAGAGTCATTCCATATCATTTCAACACATTTTCAGGACATCCCACGCATTTACGTTTCATACAAGTCTGAAATTTACCTTAAATATGCAACAGGAACACTGTACATTTTTAGGTTATGGCCAATGTAGTTGGAGGGGGGGGGGGGGGGTCCTTATTTTTCTTCCATGTTCATCTTCCAATATATATGGTATAGTAATAAGCTCCACCTACTCTCTCAGAATATAGAAATAGATCTGCTATACATCCTATCTGGTGGACATGTCAGCTCCTCTAAATAGTCACAAAGTCAGTGTGTGTTTGGGTCTGGAACATGTTTGGGTCTTCAGTAAACTACTTAGCATATGTCTCAGCTCCCTGTAATGTGATCAGCTTAGAGCTATGAACATAGACTGTTCACATCACTAATGATTAGTCACAGATATGCATTGACAAGACATTAAAATGGATATATATATATATATATATATATATATATATATATATAGTATATTAATTTGTCAATGAGTCTTTAACTTTACTATGTATATACATTTGTAAATAATGCACAACATACATGTATTTATATACACACAATAAACTTAATGTTAAATATTAAAAAAAGAAGAATAAGTTAATTCAAACTCTCTTCTTGTTCTATACCTGATCATCTGTGGGGAAGCATGGAGTCGACTGGGAGAGGATTTATGAATCGGAAATGAGAGAGAGAGCGAGAGAGAGAGAGAGAGAGAGAGAGAGAAAGAGAGAGATATTTGGAAAATATTTGGCAAGAACAACAAAAGGACAAAGTTATGGCCGTTTTATGAACCTTCTTTGTTTTTAGAGTCACTGATGAGAAACGCCTTCAGTTCCATCACAAGGTAATGAGTAGTTATTTAGGTATGAGACAATGTTTTAACACAGAGTAAAAAGGAGAGAAAAAAAAAGAAAAAAGGAGAAAAAAGGAGAAAGAAGAAGAAAAAAGGAGAAAAAAGAAGAAAAAAAGGAGAAAATGTAAGACAGAAACAGACTCAGAGCTGATGGAGAAGGTGCTGCTGGTGATGAGGAATGCTGTCTGTTTGTAGTCACTGCTAATACTTTCCATTCTATCACACACACACACACACACACACACACACACAGGCGTGTGTGTGTGTGTGTGTGTGTGACAGTAGTGCATGTTGCAGGCCCTCTCTGCGTGTGCATGCTACTGATTCTTCTGATTGCAGACTGGCGCCCTGCTGGCGAGCCCCCGTGCTCTGAAATTAAAACCACTCTCCTTTACAAATTCTAATGCTTTACAAACAACATCCACACCAGGGAAAAGAAAAGGGAAAACAGCAGAGGAAGAGGAAGAGGAAGAAGAAAAATGAAACATACTGTATCAATGAACAGAAACGTTGGCTTTTTATTCTTATGACATATTATCACATGGTTGTTATTATTACTCTGACGCAGTGGTTCTCAGTGCAAAACACTAGATGGTGTCACCAGATGCCTTCAAGAAACTAAGAATATTTTCTAATTTGAGCACATTTTTGCTCATTTTTACCTTTTTTTCTGCAACTACACCAAACTCACCATATTTTAACCTATTTTCATCATTTTTTGTTGCCATATTTTTGCTCCTTTCAATGTATTTTTGCTACATTACTCACATTTCTGACACTTCTATATCACATTTCAATGCATTTCTTGTGGCCAAAATGATAATTGTAATTATTTTGATAAATATTGTAATCACGATTATATTCGATTCTTTATCATATTAAAGAAAGATCTGTGTTTTTATTGCACCACCTTTAAACAAACAATACTGTATGTGTACAGTTTACAGTGCAAAATTAAGCTTTAAAATTGAATTGTAATTTAAAAAAAATTAACCCAAGAAGTTAAAATGTACCACAGGCTAATTGAATAAATACACTGTTACAGCGTGCTGAGCCTGTATTTTAAATGTAATTATGATCAGGTTAATTTAACAACCAAAATCGTGATTAAACTTAAATTAATTAAAATTATATTATTTTTGCAGCCCTAGTGGGGGCTGTCACCATTTTTCACGCTTTATTTTTGCTACATTCACCATTTGTCATGCCCATTATTTTCCAGTTTAAACTAATTGTTCCAATATTGACACTTTGAACCCTTTTTCTGTCTGTTTTTATCCACTCTAATTTGCAACATTTAACCAATTTCTGTGGTTTTTAAAATCCAAAACCAGGATTTCCATCTTTAAGATGACTATAATAATAATAATAAACGTTCCTGGATAACAGTGGATATTATTCAGATGAATAAATAAATGTGGTTATCACAGATTCATATTCTTATTTTGGGGTCACAGGATGAAAAGGTTGAGAACCACTGACTTACATGACTGTTCAGAATTTATTTCAGCTGCTATTTTTAATGAAATGTCTTCCTATTTATTTGTTTATTTGATGTGAACAACACAATTACATTGGTTTACGACCCAGATGTATTCATTTAGGTGTATTAGCACACTGGAATCCTGTACGCACTGTGCTATTTGTTTGAAGGTGTGGGATTTTTGATTTTTTTTTAAACGTTTTGCTGAACTGTATTTATTCATCTGTGTTTCTGTACGCTGTTACCATCCTCTGCTGTAAAGTCTGACTGATCTTCATTTTTTCATTGAGTAAAAATATACTTTGAGTTATGGAATTGATTAGAACAGGCAACCACCAGGAGGAGAGTGATTTATTTCACCCCGATGGGTAAATTAAGGCGGTGTTTGTGGAATATGAGACTGTTTTAAACGTGCGTTAACACAGAACGCCGCTTCAGCAACTACAGTCGCTTAAATCGCCCGTTATGAGTCGCGCTTTTTGGTCGCTTCATCACTTCATCGCTCCAGTGACGTGTCGACCGGGGAATAATATGAATATAATGTGTCTGTGGGGGCGGGGCAACATTGTTGGGAGGGCTAATAACTTCTTCTACAGTCGTATGTTTACAGCACTTATCATACAGCTCCACTTGTACTTACTGTTCAAATGATAAACTTACGCTGTTACTAAAGGATGAGTTCACTCACAATGTAATTATAATTTAAAAGGTGTATTCAAGGAGTGTTTCACCTTCACCACCACCACCGTAACCATAGTAATCTGTGCGTACTATGAAATAGAATCCTGGCGGAGTCACTGTTAGCACGAGTGCTAATACGTGATTTGTACCAGCAGTTTTCCTGTGTTTAGTCTGTTTCATAGAAATATTTACGTTTCAGAAGGTCACACATTACTTTTCAGTCAGTCACATCGTCTCGTGTCACGTTACATTTTGTGCAAAAATGGACATTTCCATCTTTTTGTCCACTCGTTTACAAAAACTAATTATGGGTGAACGTGTAATGTTTCCTAAAACTCACACGTTTGTGAGGGCGTCATTTTGTATGTTTACTTTGGGTTTTGTGCCGTGATGGAGGTCAAAGCTTCACTAGATAAAAATGTATTCCCTAAAATGATTTTAACCTACACTACACGTATAACAGATTATCTGCTAAACTTTATATTTGTCTGTTTTACTCAGGCACGTGTGTGTGTGTGTGTGTGGGTGTGTGTGTGTGATGATCTGAGCTGTCAACGCTCATATTTAACTCTGCTTTAAGGCCATGTTTGCACTAACAACACAAATGTAACATGTTGCTTATTTCTTCCTGCAAACTCTGCAGGTAAAGGTTGATCTACCTCAGCACTTCATGTCTTTGCAATCTTCTGGTGTTCATCAAATTCTTGTCATTTTGGTGCGTCTTAGGAATCTGACCTTATTCTCATTTTATGCTGCTCTGTTGTTTCGTTGATGACATTTTAGCAGCTAAGATGCTGATTTTTGCATTTTTGGGGTCCATCCATAAAGTCAGTAAAATGATGGTCCATTGTTCTATGAATCTGTGATAACCACATTTATTTATTCATCTGAATAATATCCACTGTTATCCAGGAACGTTTATTATTATTATAGTCATCTTAAAGATGGAAATCCTGGTTTTGGTGGAATAAGTGGTGAACTGGAATTTAAAAAAAAAAAAAAAAACACAGCAATTGGTTAAATGTTCCAAAACTAATCATGAAATATGGTGAAAAGAGGTTAAAAGTGAAAATAATGAGTCAACATATGTGACATTAGGTGGAAAAGTGGTGGAAATGTGATTAAATGTGATGGTGTCAGAAAAGGAAGGATTGATTCCATCAATCATTAGTTAGAGGGTGATTTGCTCCTTTCTTACTACAGGGTGAACACAAACACCTCGCTACAATTTGATGACACATTCCCACTTTGATGACAAATTTGACGTGTCACTGAGCAGGAGAAGCCACGCCTCCAGAAAGCTCTCTGCCGTGATTGACATGTAAACAGACACGCCCACAAAGGTGAGCATTTCAGCTTCCTTCACACAGTGCTATGTATGTATTTTCTACATTCTATGTATGTACCGGCGAACGCCCCGCCCCCAGGGGCGGAAAGAGTACAGAAAAAATCTACTTAAGTAAAAATACTGATACTTTGACTACATTTTACTTAAAGTAAAAGTAAAGTTACTGGTGTATAAATCTACTCGAGTAAAAATAGAAAATAGCTCACTTAAAATGTACTCAAAGTACTTTTTTTGGGGGGAGGGGGGGCATCTCTACCAAAAAAATTTAATTAATAATTTATTAAATAACATCATTTCAAAATAAAGTGCATGAGAACAAGACAAGGTGTGGCTAACCTGGACACTCTATAAAATATATTTTAGAACGATTGGAGCATCCGTAAACTACACAAAACATGAGCATTTTGATGATTTCAGACGACAGATTCTCAGGTTTCACTTCCTGCTCTCCATCAGAATTTCGCGCTCTCGTTTTGTCGTGATGCATCAATGTGAGTGATGTCACAAGACATATACACATTCTATTGGCTGATCCTAACAACAGCTCTAGGGTACGTTCAATAGCACAAATGTAGCAGAATGATTTATTTTACTCTGTAACGGAATCTATTTCAAATGTAGTGAAGTAGGGGTGGGAACTTCTGTGTCCCTCGCAATACGATACAATACGCGATACAAAGCTCATGATAACGATTATCTCACAATATGACGATACTGCGATTATCGATATATTGGTCAGAAATCAATCTACGATAATCTGACATAACAAGGAAAAAAAAGATTAAGTGAAAAAATACAATTTTTATTTCATATCTCTGAAAGACAATAAAATGAAAAAGTGTCCTATGAACAGTGACACTATTTTAGTGCAACATTTCTGTAAATAAGTGTCAACATACCAATGTAAATGAATAAGTATCTCCAATAGTGCTTTATGTAAACAATAAATAGGGTCTTTCTTACCAGTGACATCATTATAGTGAAATATTCCAGTAAACAATATATTGGTTCCTTCAACAGTGACAACATTTCTGTGAAGACGTAACTGCACATTTTAGTGAAAAAGCAGAAAAGGTTTTGAAAAAAAAAAGATAGTTAGCGCGAGCATATCGATAATCCATCGTGCGGAAAAATATCGTGCTATATCGCTGTATCGAGATATTGTCACACTCCTTTAGTGAAATACTGTTACTTGAAATGAAATGAACTTAAGTAAAAGTAAAATTACAGATTTTAAAAAGTACTCAAAACATTAGAAGTACACAAAAAAGATACACAATTACAGTAAAGTTTTCTCTGATAGATTGATAAAGTAAAATAGGTAAAATAATTGTGTGCTTTCAGACTGATAAATTAATTAATTAATTCATTCATTCATTAATGTATTCTGTGGTGATGCAAACAGCCTCAGTCCTGTAAGATAATATTAAATATAAATAAATTCCACCTTACGATGTAGGCTGATCTGTATGAACGCAGCATCAAAGACACAGACAATGTAAAAGTGATCAGCATCTGTTTATTCTCCGTTGATAATCTCACTCATTTAAAGGGCCAATGTTACACTAAATTAACTTTTCTGTGCTTTAAATATGATAAAGTGCTATCAGGGCTTCATACACATGCCCAAAGTGTTTCTTTTTCATTGATTCCCTTAATCAATGGGTGATTTACTCCTTTCTTACTGCAGGGTGAGCCCAAACACCTCGCTACAATTTGATGATGAATTTGACACAACACTGAGCTGGAGAAGCCACGCCTCCAGGAAGCTCTCTGTCGTGATTGACATGTAAAAAGACACACCCACAAAGGTGAGCATTTCAGCATCCTTCGCACAGTGCTATGTATGTATTTTCTACAGTCTATGTATGTACAGGCAAACGCCCCGCCCCCACGCTCTGTCTGTGTTTATAAAGCAGCATGAGCTCGGCTACGGAGTGGGTGGGAGGAGGGCGGGCCGTCCTCTGGCCCTACGTCACCGTGCAGGGAGGAGGAAGTCAGTGTCCCGTCTATAGACACGCCCACTCATGAATATGCATAAGTAGGACGCAAATCAGCCTGTTTGTGTAGAGTTGGTCAGAAAGTGACTTTTTAGAGGCTAAAACTCTGGAAAACAGGAGAGTTTGTGAAAACAAACCTTAAATACTATGTTTTTGGGGTTCTTTGAACAAATGGAGATGTGTGAAAACTAGCATGAGATGGACCTTTAAGAGCCAGTAAAGTCCATCTAAACAGGAGAAGATGATGAAACAGAATTAGGTACATGTGTGATCACATCCCGACTTCACTTTAGTTCTATTAAAGATCTCAGACAATGACCTAAAAAGGACCAGGGTCGTTTCTGTTCAACACCATCCTACAGCTTTATTAACTGATGTGTGCGCGTGTGTGTGTGTGTGCATGCATGTGTGTGTGTGTGTGTGTGTGTATGTGTCCCCCTCCCCAACAGACTGCCCTGCAGCACACTAGCAGTAACTGGAGCAAATGTGTTTAAGAGTTAAGAAAGAGGAATGGCCTTAGGTGTGTGTGTGTGTGTGTGTGTGTGTGTGTGTGTGTGTGTGTGTGTGTGTGTGTGTGTGTGTGCGTGCGTGTGTGTGTGTGATGCTCTTTTCTTTTGTGGTGTTCCATCTCCTGATGATGACGTTTGTCACTTCACAATAACGACCAACACAAAGGTAAAAACTGAGATATCATCATTAACATCATGTAAACGTGTATTTATTTACACCAGTGTTTTACAACCATCACCTGAAATGTCTGTTAATTGATCAAAGAAAATTATAATTTTTAAGGTAAAAATGGATTAAAATTTATATTATTTTTCAAATACACATAGCACACAATAACTATCAAATAACGATATAAAAATATGTTGTAACTATTTTCATTTGTCCATAAGTGCCTGTGTGAACGTAAGAAAAAATCTGTTATAGTATAAATGTTACTCTTTATTATGATATAAACCATTTACAGTGTGACTATTGAATAATCAGAGAACAACTGGTTAAAAAAAATCTGAATTTTTGAGAGCAAAGTGTGAGATGTAGTGAAAATGTGTTGAAATATTTTAATGACATCTACAAATCAATCACTTTGTTGTTTTCCAGTTCTCACTGTGTTTCCTTGTTATTCTTTTCTCTGCATTATTCACGTGTGTTTGTGGTTTTATGGTGTGACAGTAAAAAAACCTTTATTATTTAACCCTGGTTGTCAACATATTATCCATCCATATTAAAAATCCTTCTAACATGTATCTGTGTCTCATAATCATTTATGGCTTATTTGTTTTCCACTACATTGACCATATCTCAACAAGTATTCATTAGATCAGTGGTTCTCAAACTGTTTAGGCTCAAGTCCCCCTTTCTCCTATTTCTGAATTCAAGTCCCGCCTTTTTGTCCGACGACAACATTTTGCTTAGAATACTATTTAAAAACATCTATAGATCAAAATGATAGAATGAATGAGAGATAACACATATTTAAAAAAATCTCATTGTGTAAATAAGTGAAAATAAACAGTATTTAATGCAGTGGTTCACAAGCTTTTTTGGATCGTGACCCCATTTTGAATTTTGACCCCAACGTCAGTTTTTTCTAGAATTACTTTCTGATCATGTTTAAGGTCAGATTATTTTTATTTATTTTATTTTTATTATTTATTTTTTTTTACTGCATTTTAGTTGAAGTTATATTTCACAAAGTGAAAGTATAGAAATACAGTTGTTTAAGATTGTGTGTTGTTTTAATTAAAAAAAAACAATAAAAAATAATAATTCCAAACAAATTCTAAAATCTATTTCAAATTTTCGGATCTTCAGGTCACCTTATTTAAACTCCAGGTGACCCCACATGGGGTCCTGACCCCAAGGTTAAAAAAACACTGGTTTATTGGTTTCTGAATAGATTTATTTAGTTTTGATCATTTCCGGTCATCTCATGCCTGGGGAGGGACAGGACTGACACTTTGTTTGTTCTCTCTCCCAAGTACCATTGCCATTGCGTATCGCTAGGGGTAGACGTACCCCCATTTGAGAAAAACTGAATTAGATCAAACTAAAACTGTACAGTGTGACTATTGACATGGAATCAATGACCTAACGTGAATGTTGATTGTGTGACCCTAGGATGGGACAGTCCACTGTGAGGTTGTCCATCTCTGGGCTAGAACTAGTTCTCTTAAAGCCTCTGGTACACCCTAAAGCCTCTGGTACACCCTAAAGCCTCTGGTACACCCTAAAGCCTCTGGTACACCCTAAAGCCTCTGGTACACCCTAAAGCCTCTGGTACACCCTAAAGCAGTGATGGATGGAAGAAAAAACACGATGTGAGGAGGAAAACAGACATGAGTTCAGCTAAAAGGCTTTGGTTGCCTGGAGCCACATTTACAATGTGATGAGTTTAAACTAAAGATAATGTGTGTGTGTGTGTGTTCTTTATTTACTGGGCCACCAAGGAAACTCTGGCCTCCAACATGTAGTCATGCTTTGTGTGATTCATTGCAGTTTTGGAACATAAAGGTCACGACAAACACTTCAAAAAAGCTTGATGCTAGCACTTACACACACACACACACACACACACACACACACACACACACACACACACACACACACACACACACACACACACACACACACACACACACACACACACACACACACACACACACACACACACACACACACACACACACACACGTGCACAGCGCTGTAGAGACAGATTAGCAGACGTTGCTGACTGGGTGTCTGTGGGGGTGACACACTATCACATTGACCTGCCAACACAGCTCACTGTGCAAGAAGCTCCTCAGATTAACATCAGTTCACGTGCACACACACACACACACACACACACACACACACACACACACACACACACACACACACACACACACACACACACACACTGAGCATCGAGAAACACACTTTACGCTCCTTTACATTAATTCAGATGAATGCAAAAAAATAAGCATTTAAAAATATTAACAACATCTGCAAATGTTTTTTTTTAAATTCAAAGTGGACAAAAGTTTTAGAGTGTGAGGTGAATGGTTCCAAAGTGATGGGCCTCTATATTTCACAGTCTGTTGGTTCATTAAAGTTCTGCAATACAGCATATTAAAATCTCTGCATAGCCTTTAATGAATAATTGGGAAAATCAGAAAAATATTTAAAGAATTAAAGAGTTAAATTACTGATTTAGAAATATACTCAAAAAAGCAACGCCATTACAGTAACGTGAGTACATGTAATCCGCAAACCCCCATTTGAGAAACAGTGTATTAGATAATCCATCTGCTTCTTTTATCAAACATGAAAGTTTAAAGCTTTAAAAAAGTGAATAAATCCAGATAAAGGTAAACAGGACCAGTGGCAGCATGTTGAAACACTGTGGGTTTCCTTCACACACACACACACACACACACACACACACACACACACACACACCCCCCTCTGTGAGCGTGAGTGGAGGTGACAGAGCGTTCACACAGAGTGCCACAGCCAGCATCTAAAGGCTAGTGTCAATGTGTGTTCTAGTGTCAAAGTGGTTTAGTTATGGAGCTAATGTGGTGATGCTAGGTGTCACACCTGAGGCCTCCACGTCAACAACAGTACACCACGGGTTTGAACGTGTTTTAACGTCCTCACACTCTCAGACACAGCAAGCACACGTTCTGTTGTTTATTCACACAATGTTGGCCATCAGGAAATCAAACATAGATGAGAGTGTGACACGTGCACATCATCATAGCTACGTTCACACTGCAGGTCAATTCTCTTTTTTTGCCCACATATTACGTATAATCTATCTGTGTGTGTGCGTGTGCGTGTGTGTGTTCCTCACATATCCCTGTGGATCAGGATCAGACTGACAACAAACTGGAATGGGAATAGATGGGGTTCAACTCCCTACAGTGTCCTTGCTAAAAGCCAAAATATATGAAAACAATAATTATCACACATTTCACAACAAACCTAAATGTCCCTGACGTCTTACCTTCAAACACAACCTCATTTGGCCATCCATAAAAAAGCTACTTCACTCATTGACTGCCATTGACATAGATATATGTCATTTCAAATCAAAACATTCACTGCCATTGACGTACAGTAAATGTACGTCAATTGTGTTTTTCAACGGGGGTTGCTAGGAGACACTGTGACGGAGGTCTCCATGAATATCAGCCTTGTACTATGATGTACAGACCAACTGGTGCCATGTAGGGGGCAGCAGTGCACCTTTGGATGAAAGATTAGGCGTGCTGGGCAGAGGTCTAAGGGAGAGGAAAAAATGGCACAACGAGGGAAGACAGTGAAGATCAAAGCAGCTCACAGCAGCGCACACATGAGAATTCAATGCCTCTTTGCTTTAGTTTTAAGAGAATTGGAACGGTCCTTATCATGGCCGCCATTTAAACACTTCCTGGGTTAAGGAAACGTGGATAGGAAAGGAGATAGGAAGGACTATTTGGAGGCACCCCATGGAGGCAAACAACTGCAGAAGGATTTCTCCTCTTTGGGTCAATAAACAATGTTTTGTAAAGAATACAGCGCCCCCTACTGAAGCGGAGTCAGATAGATCTCCTGTATGTATAATCAGCAGGGCTATAGTCAACCAAGGAAATGGTTGGTCGACCAAGACTATGGCACACGTAGCAATTAGTCAACTAAAAAAACAAAAAAGAAAACGGAGAATGGAAAAAAAAAAAGGAGAATGAATGATCAGGTGCAGAGGAGGACGACGAGAAAGAAAAAGAGAGACAAATATTTTGCTTTGGCGTTTGTGGTGCAGTTTTTCTTTTAAACACAGACCATTTATGATATGAACCTTATTCAAGCTTTGACCTGAACCCAACAAAGCAAAAGTGAAACCTACAGGTCTGACAGACTTTAGGTATTTATATCAGAGCCTGACCTAAAACCGACAATTAAAACCTGTTTTTTTTTTCCTCATACAAATGACATATTTACGTTTGTTTTAGTGGTAAGCCTGCTTTTATTAATAAACTGTTAATATCAACATCAGATCAGCGCACGGAAAAACAAATGCATGTCAAACACAGGTGCGCAGAAACAGCAGTTGAACTATTTACATAATCCGCGTATCAAATATAAGGATAATCCATGTTCTTGTGCAGAAAAAGGATTGATTTAAGAGTGGATGCTTGTGCTTCAAGCCTGTCTTAATTTGTTCCCACTCTGATCTGAGGACAGCGCACTGCGCTAACAGCTGAAGCGCAACACTTTTTTTTTTTTGGAGCGCAGCACTCACTCACACACAGCTGTTGCTGGACATAGAATCATGTTTAGGCATTAAATACATTATATTGATATTTATTCCATTTTTTCTTTTTTTACGGTATTCAAACTGATATTGTTGCTGGTCGACCAATGAAAATCTTGGTCGACCACGACGAAATCAACCAATTAGTCGACTAAAGTTGGCAGCCCTAACAATCAGACGCTCTGAGCACAGCTCTGTCGCTGTGTGCATGTAAACAAACTGATGATGATGATGAGCTAAATAGGGCATGAAAAGTTGTGTGTACACACACACACACACACACACACAAACACACACATATCCAACAGCAGGTGTGTGTGGCGCCAACGCTAAAAGAGACAAATGTCGACGAACGTGAAGAAAGAGGAAGATTAGCTTTAGCTCACAGCACAACTCACTTCTACTCATCACCCTGATCAGGACTTTTATTCTTTAATTCATTCATTATTATGGACTATTCCTTCTAAAGCAGAAAAAGGACAACACCAGTGTGTGGAAGGCATGAGTGTCCTCAGATGAACCTGATCAAACATTTGTCAAAGCACACAATGGACGCTTAATAGCTGTAATGTGATGTACACATGTAAAAAAAAATGCGATACCACTGGAATACCTCACTGATCGATGATGATCAATGATACATCTAGTAAGGCTGAAACGTTGACAACGAATTTCCTTATCGATTTGTTGCGTTGTCGGATTTATGTAACTGACTGTGATGCAGAGACATTTGATTCACCTGCAGAGCTTTGTGTGTGCGCGCACCACGACTGTTTGTGTGTGCGCACCACAAGTGTTTGTGTACATGCGCAGTGTTTGTGTGCAAGCAGTGTTATTGTGTGTGCGCGCACCACAGAGTGTTTTTGCGTGTGTGCGCGCAGTATTTTTGTGTGCGTGCATGAGTGTTTGTGTGTGCTCATGAGTATTTGTTTGTGTGCACGCGCCAGTGTTTGTGTGTGACTTGTGTATTTGTATGCGCGTGAGAAACACTTAGATTTCAGTTTAATCAGATTAAGCAGGGTTTAAATGTGCTTTATAGATAAACTGTGTTTAAAAAAAAAAAATCTGATTCATCGATTAATTTATAGATTGATTAATCAATTATGAAAATAATTGTTAGTTGAAGCTCTAACATCTAGTGATATCTTGTCCCACCTTTAACTAATAGACATGAGATGTGCTGAGACATAAAAAATTAAATTGAATGAAAAAGAAAGTTTACCAATCAGTTCACATATAAGATTGTAATTTTATAATACAATTAAAAAAAAAAAAACAGTATCCTTATGTTTCATTTATAGTGAAAATGTTGAAGCTTTCAGTAAAATGCTAATTTTATCTTTCATTTCTTATGTCTCATGTATTCAGAAAACTGTTATTCAGGAAATGTACTTTGATCTCCTGACATGTTTCGACTGTCAACTGCCAGTCTTCCTCAGAGGCGTCTGCTGATTGCTTTGATGTGTCCTTGACTAATGTGTAATTTTGTGTGTTTTTGTGATCGTTTTAAATATAAAGTTTAACTTCAGATGACTTTATTTAGCTCCGAAGACTAATTTAATTTACAGTTGCCCTGCGTTTTTTTGGTGCATTTTTGTTTTCTGAAGACATTCCTATTTTTTGTGAGTATTTTTGTTGTTGTTTTGGTCGTTTTTCAACTAAACTTGTGTATAATATGTTATGGTTTTATGTATTCAAACTTTATTGATCTCTTGACATGATTCGACTGTCAACTGCCAGTCTTCATCAGAGGCATCTGCTGATCACTTTGATGTGTCCTTGACTTCGGCATAATAATTCCAGCAAGTTCTTGGATCAGACAACTGTTATTCAGGAAATGTACTTTGATCTCCTGACTGATGTGATCAAAGTGATCGGCAGATGACTCTGAAGAAACTTGGCAGTTGACAGTCAAAACTAGTCAGGAGATCAAAGTACATTTCTTGGACAACAGTTGTGTGAAATAAATGAAACCTTAACATAATAGTAGAAGATAAAAATAACTTGCTGGAATGATTAGGTAGAGGTCAGGGGAAACATCAAAGCGATCAGCAGACGCCAGTCAAACCATATCAGAACATCAAAGTAAATTTCCTGAAAAAACATTGTCTGAATAAATGAAACCTTAACATATTAATCAAAAAGACAAACTTACTGGAACTTTCATTTCTAACTTTATCATCATTAATTTCGCTGATGGCCGATGAATGTCCTTCAGTGTCGACGTGTTTTATGTGAATGAGCAGGTCACAATAAAACAAGAGCTGAGGACGAAGTGTTTCTACGTGTGTTTTTACTAAGAAAACACACACACACACACACACACACACACACACACACACACACACACACACACACACACACACACACACACACACACACACACACACAGAAAGATGACTCCGGAAGGTACAAAGGAAGTTGTCTAATGGTTGCCAAACATTTGAGTGGGCCCTGGCCAAACATGTGTTTAAAGCAGACAACATCAACAATCACCACTTGACCCCTTCACACACACACACACACAC